>NC_083570.1:27377188-27677188 GCF_027579695.1 Neoarius graeffei
ATGGGAAGACGCTGAAGATTTGGGCAGACAGAAGAAATATGGTGTTGGGATTTAGTGTTGATAAACAGCCTGTGATCTGTGTTCTGGACAATCTGAAGCATGCAGGAAAGGTCTGTAGCTGATCCTCATAATAATCTAAGAGGCCAGATTCGTGATCGGGTAGCAGAACATAAAAGGGAATTGCTAAATTTAGAAAAGATGGATTACTCAGGGGTTCTGTGGATCATTAAGGTTTCTTAGCTGCTTGAAAGGGTTCTAATCAAACCAGTCTCTCACAGAGAAACAAAGAAAGAACCAGTCAGACGTTCCCCACAGGCACATCTCCCCCCCCCCAAAAAAAAAAAAAAAAGTTATAGCGTTAACCTGAATCCGTTGCCGTGTGGACAGGGCCTTAGTGGAAAAGGGTGTCAATAGGACAAACATTATGAACCAAAGCAGAAGGGAAAATACACTATTTGGCCAAAAGTATGTGGACACTTGGCCATCACGACCACATGTGCTTGAAGAACACTGTGTTCCTAATCGACAGGGAACCTTTGCCATAACAACCTCCTCTCTCTTGGGAAGGTTTTCCACTAGATACTGGAGTGTGGCCGTGGGGATGTGTGTTCATTCAGCCACAAGAGCATTACTAAGGTCAGGTGAAAAGACCTGGCATGCAATTGGTGTTTCAGTTCAGGCTAAAAGTGTTCAATGGGGTTGAGGTCAAGGCTCTGTGTCGCCACTTGGAATTTTTCCACAGCAACCTTTGCAAACCATGAAGCTCTTCATGGATCTCACTTTGTGCACATGAGACTTGTCATGCTGGAACAGGTTTGGGCTCAACTCCTTAGTTCCAGTTAAGGAAAATCTTAAATGCTATAAAATACAAAAAAAAAAAAAAAAAGGCACTCTAGACCAGGGGTTCTCAGCCTTTTCCACTCTAAGACCCACCTATTCATACTCGTAACGAGTCAGGGCCCATTAAAAAAGATCCCCAATTATTTTGACTTATCTATTCTATCAGAACATAATAATCTATTGTAAAGTGTATTAATGGGATGCAATATCACTTCCTGTTACAGATGGGAGCCCAGGAATTAAATAAGTACAATAAAAAGAAACTGCTTTTAAAACTGTATGGATGTACCAGAAGGAAACATAAAACCATACATGCAGGGGATTCTCAGTCAAAAGGGATGAATGATCCAAAAGTGGAGTCTGGTTGATTAACACAAGAACTTATTGCCATGTTTGTGTACAGCAAACAAGCAAGTTATTAAAACCAAGACGTACACTCAAAAGAAGTGGGTATAGAAACCACTCAATGGGATTAGATCCTTACACGCTAACAAAGAAGGATTTTTCCTACAAGTTTCCCCGACATCTCAAACTACCTGGTGCTGCAGACATCATTCTACATGGAGACACGGATGAAAACCTGGAAGAGCGCAGAGCAGTGCAACTTTTTATATGTAGCTGGGTTAAAGATCTGGGGATCAGGAGACTACAAGATAGACGGCGGTAGATGAATCTAAATGCAGGAAGTGTGTTTATTAGCAGGCATGATGGTTACAAAAACGGACGCAAAACAGAAAGCAGAATCATAAAGCAGAGTATTTAAACAGCATTATAAACATGACTAGAAACAAACATGACGGTGATGATAATGATAATACTCTGCAAAGCCTCTGTGAAAACTGATTGCGCTCAAATCAGTATCAGGGGTTTCCCATAACAACTGGGCCCCAAGCACGCACACAACGCGCTCCGTGAGCACGCGCGGCCGCTCGAGCTGCGCCAAACTCTAGCACACAAAGGCATGACAGTCAAGTATTCGCCTGCTGTGTGACCACAGCTTTTAGCTCATGTGTACATCTGCATCAAAATGCCTCATTTTTATCGATAACCCATCGCGAGCTGTAGCGTGACCGTAGCTTAACGAGGCGGACGTGACGTCGGATGCAACCCAGAAATTGTACCCTACTACGAGTAAAAATTATTTTTGACTTGGAAAAAAGTTAAATAAAATTGTGGCCCACTAGATGGCGCTTCGCGGCCCAGTGCTTGAGAAATGTTGCTCTAGATCAGGGGTTTTCAAAGTGTGGGAGAGTCAGCCCCCCCCTCGGAAAGCAAATAAACAACAGCGCCCCCCTTACAATTTTTGTTGTTGCTATACTTAATGTTCCATTTGTATTTTTAAAAAAATGGTTGTTGTACACATTATTTTTTTCTTTTTCACATTTTAAAACGTATGTGCTTTTTAAAACATCTTGTTTTACACATTTTAAACATCTTATAGCATCGTTAGCTAGCGCCTCTTGGCAGACAACACACTGTAGCAGTGGAGCATCTTCAGATCCAGTCCATGAAAATCCAAACTTTAAATAATCGTGGTCATACTTCCTTCCTTTTTCAGTCCCCCCAGGATTCCGCGGGCCTTTTTTGTGATTGTTGCGGGCTAAAATGTCTGATGTTGTGGGGGTTTCCAAAAATTGCTATGAAAGTTGCGGTGTTTTTTAGGTTTTTGTTGCGATTACATTGCAGGAGGAAGTGAAAGTTGCGATAAATTGTTGCGATTTTCTCTTTTTGTGATTAAAATTGAGTGATATGTTAAACATTAAGTTATTACTGAAAAACTATTAATTAAAAAAAACAAAGACACTGAGAAATGGTCCTATAAACAACTTTACCAATATAAAAGATTACCAGGACTACAAAAATGCAGAAAAATAGGCTTTACTTATCCAAATGCACCTGTTGGTTCAAAAGTTAAAGTGCATAGAACCTCACAGCACAACATGAAGTTACCTTAAAATATAATATAAATGCCTCAGCTTTCATGTAAGAAAAAAAAAAACTTAATACTGGTACTGTGTGCAGGCAGTCTCTCCTGAAGACTAAATTAAACGATAATTATAAACTAATAAAATAAATGGCTCAGGCTTCATAGAAGAAGAAAAAAACAATTTGAACAGAATCTCACAGTATGATGCTGAAGCTGCCTAAACAATGGAAAATAAAATACCATTTTGACAAAAATGTTGGCATCCATTAATTTCTTGTATTAAGTAAAAAAAAATAATGTAAAGTGCACACAGTCCTTCACTGTAAACATAACACACTTTCAGTAACAGAATTTAAGCCTATATAAACACTGACTCGCACATCATGCAATGTTGCCAGATACTGCTGACGTTTTCCAGTCCAAAATATGTTCAAAACCCGCCAAAATGCACTTTAAACCGCCCAATCTGGCAACACTGCGCGCATGCTGCTTCTCTTGAACGTATACACGGAAGTAAGGCAGAAGGTAGTTTGTCGACATCACCTCAAGACGACGCCAACGATTGGTCAAATTTGCGGGAAAGTTGCGGTGATTGGATATAATTGCAACACCGCCCTGAATTTGCGGGGATTGGTTGAATTTGCATTGAAGTTGCAAATCGCAACATCCTGGAAGCTGTTTTTTTTGCTTGGCCCAGACTCTGTCTCCTCACTCACTGTAGCTTTAGGTACTAAAAATCGATCCATTTTGTCTCTGGTAAAGGCTAGCTGATTGTGTGCCTCCAACTTTATGGAACCAGTTTTGGGAAGACGCACATATGGGTATGATGGTATCAATGTGATATCCACATACTTTTGGCCATATAGTTTTGATCCTTGGTCAAAATGGGATCCTGGTGGCCGTGTCTCTGCCATGATACAACAGTAACTACAAAAACCGCTAATAAGAGTCTACTTTGTGCTGTTCATGTTTGTTTTACTTGGTCTGGTTTCCACTGGAAATCCGATTAAAAATACAAGGGCCAATACGTCAAGCCATATCACTGCTAATCTTAAAGTTACGCCTCCTCATCATTAGGTTATAGTCCATTAAACAGGCTTCAGTAAGAGTATAAATTGATTATGAGCTGAAAGAGCTACATACATCCGAGTGTCATTGGGCATACGCCTAATGTGAGTGTTCTGTGACTTGGCCAAGAGTTAATATGGATATGGGAGGGTGTCCTCTGTGGACGAGCCACTTCTGACGAAACTATCAGTCCCAACCTTAAATAACACGAGCTAGCTACATTATCTGTGAGCTTAGCTTATGCTGCTTGTACAATCACCTGTTAAATCTTGCTTTGCTGCCAAGAGTTGTTTTCCCAGACTAGCCAGCTAATACTAACCATAATCTGTATGGCTCATGAAGTATTTCTGCTCTGCCCAACAGAAATAATGGACATAATCAATAACCCATCACCAGTCAGCAATGACCTCGCATAGTTTCTGTCCTGTGAGAGAACAGAATCAAGACTGGAAACAAACAAAAATGAGATTTTGCTACAGGTTGGAACCATGGAGCCACACAAAAACAAAATTATACCTCAAAAAAAAAAAAGCAGTCCCCAGACTATGCTGCTAGAATTTCATGTTCTCCTTGCTTTAATAGTATTGTGTGTATAGATGAATTCGATTTGATGACTGGAACCTCCACAGCACAGGCTTTTTTTTGCCATAAAATATGAAATAAATCACTTTCAATTGATAAACTAAAAAAAAATGCATGTCGGCAAACAAAACTGCAATCTTTTCTCACTTACAATTTCATGCTCTGCCCGTTTTAAGAGTATCTTGTGTATGGATAAAGATTTGGCTGATCTCAGACGTGCGGGTTCACCCCCTGAGGAAGCAACACTCTGATATTCTTATAAATACATGGAAAAAAAAATATCAGTGTTCTTACCTAGGGGGCTACTTTCTAGGCCCCAGCCTGATGTCAACAAAAGGCCATAATAAAGGGGTTGTAATCAATGTGTGGGAAGCACAGCAACCAGTATGGGCGCCGTGCAGAGACGCTGACATTTTCAGCTCAATCCGTCTGCGAGACGGACAGACAAAGAGAGACAGTGACAGATAGAGACAGATGGGTGGCATACAGGACAAGACACTCTAGCCCCAGAAGAAGAAGTGTTCCTCTCAGTGCCAAACAACGATAAGAAAATCTTGTAAATATTTATGCAGGTAAACGGCCTCCTGAGAAACGATGCGTCATGAACAGAACTGCTAATTTAATTTGCATCATTACTCTTTAGGAAGAAACAAAATCATTATCTTCCTGTCTTCTCTCCAGGTGGAATGAATAAAATAGTGTGCAGAAGATAACTGCCAAGATCAGAAGCTATAACGGAGAAGTCAGGATAATTATCGCATGAGAGGACAATTCAATGCATTCCTCCTCTTTTCTGCGATTACAGTAACCTCTAGCTTAACTCTAAATTCTCTAAAGATACAGTTGTGGTCAGAAGTTTAAATACAGTGGCATGAATGTCATCTTGGATATGAATGTCATGGGAATATTTGGGCTTTCAGTAATTTCTTTGAACCGTTCTTTTTCTGTGGCACAATGTACAGCATACATCTTTAAAAAAAACACTAGAATTTGGTGCACAAGTTTTAATTTTCTTTGGGTTTTCTGAAATCAACACAGGGTCAAAATTATACATACAGGGTCAAAAATATACATACAGCACACCTAATATTTGGGTAAAATGTCTCTTCACAAGATTCACCTTGACCAAACATTTTTTGTTTACCATGAACAAGCTTCTGGCAGAATTCTGGTTGGATATTTCACAACTCTTCATGGTAGAATTATTAGAGTTCAATTAAATGTTTTTTTTTTTCTTCTTGGCATGGACTTGACTTATAAGCACAGTCCATATATTTTCAATAGGGTTGAAGTCAAGACTTATTTTAAGCTTAATGTTATCCTGCTTTATCCTCCACAACCAGCTCTGATGTGTGTTTGGGTTCATTGTCCTGTTGTAACTCCCAAGTCGTGTTCAAGTGTCTGACGGTTTATGCTGAAGAATTCTGAGGTAGTCCTCCTTCGTTCTTCCATCCATTTTGTGCAATGAACCAGTTCCGCTGGCAGCAAAACAGCCCCAGAGCATGATGATCCTACCACCACCACCAGCTGGTACAGTGTCCCCCTGTACATGGTGGTCATTGGGGTCAAACAACTCAATCTTTGTCTCATCTGACCATACAGCTTTCCTCCAGAAGGCTTTTTCTTTGTCCATGTGGTCAGCTTCAAACTTTAGTTAAGCTTGAAGGTGTCAATTTTGGAGCAGGGGGTTATTTCTTGGATAGCAGCTAGAGCCCTGCACTCAAAGCAAAGCAGTGCGGCGCGGGACAAATTTTGAAAGCTCATTGCGGGCACGGGCGGGAGGGGGAGTGCACAATGCGGGAGCGGGCGGGAGAGGTGATAAGCTGCAGTCCCGCTAACTAAAAACGTGTTTAACCTCCTAGGGCTTAGCGGTCACATGCATGGACAGCACTTTTTAGAAATTCGGAACAAGAATCCACGTATGTGGACATACTTTTTCTCTAAAAGTACATCTTATCAAAAGATGATGCTTAGTTTTTATTCTAATCAGGTTCTAATAAGCCCAAATAGCAAAGAGAAATAAAAAATGCATGTAAAAAAACAGCTTGGGCCTTAGGAGGTTAAAATAAAATTTATAAATTATTAATTTACGTCTATCATATATAATTTGTGCTGGATATTTTATTTGGCATTAATAAAAACATTTTAAGATGCCTAAATCTGCAGATGTGGTCTAATTAATCTCGCGTACGTTTCCGATTCCTTTCCGCTCTTCCGTGTTCGAGATCTCCGATCATGGCAGAAGAGCAGAGCTCCTCTAGTGAAGCTCACAGTGCTTCAGAAGTAAGTGCTGCTTTAAAAAGAGGTACATTTACCGTTAAAAAGTCAAGAGTCCTGAAATCAGACATTTAGAAGTCGTTCTCACTCGTGTACTCGTGTGAGGGAAATAACGCGAACGTCTGCATCATGCGGGATTTGCGGGCGGGAGCGGGACAAAATATGGCAGGCGCGGGCGGGAGTGGGACTGAAAATCATAATTCTTTGCGGGAGCGGGACTGAAAATTCTGTCCCGCGCAGACCTCTAATAGCAGCCTCTTAGTCCATGGTGATCTGAACTGTAGACAGTGATCCATCAGCTTCCAGTACATGGCAGGGCTGTGCCATGGTGGTTCCCAGGTTGTTCCTGACCATCCGAACCAATTTCCTTTCAGCTGAGGGTGACAGTTTGGGTTTTCTTGAAGCAAAGTGGCTTGGCAAAGTGACTACACCTCACAATAACTTGGATACAATTGTTTGAATTGATCTTGGAATTTGCAGTTATTTAGAAATGGCTCCAAGAGACATTCCAGAGTTGTGTACATCTGCAAGCCTCTTTCTCAGATCTGCACCGAGCTCCTTGGACTTTCCCATTTTACTGTGTGTTGGTCAATCCAATGAATGCTGTAAACAAATCCTTTTTATGAAGGCACAGAGAAGCTACCAGCTGTAGTCAATCATGATCACTAACAGGAAGTTAAGAGACCTCGGCCTTGGCAAGATGAGACATATTTTGGAAGTTTCAGCACCTCTGAATTAATAATCCAAGTGAGCGTATGCATAATTTTGACCCTGTATTGATTTCAGAAAACCCAAAGAAAATTTAAACTTGTGCATCAAATTCTCGTGTTTTTTTTTAAGATACTGTATATGCTGTACAATCATTCTGCCACAGAAAAAGAACAGTTCAAAGAATATCCAAGTAAACTTCTGACCAAAACTATGTTTTTGCTTTTTGATGTCAAAAAACACAAAATATAAACACAAGAGAGGCATGTGTCAAGAATTTGAGATTTTGTTTGATATCTGCAGTGTGACTGAAGGCGAAAGCATAGAATGCTAACTTCCTAACATGGCTAATCCAGAGTGAAAGCTCCTAACAAACACTACCCAGCATGGCCATGTTACCATAGCATTTGAAAGATCAGCAATCTCACGACTTTATTCAATGCCAAGGTTTATGGATTAAAATAATGCAATGTTTATATGGAGGGAAAGGAATTAGTAGCTTCTTAGACGGAACACAGTATTCATTCTGTATGCATGGCGACAGGATTGAAAAGGCATTCATGGTAGAGAACAGTACCGCCAATCAGCATTCAAGGCTGCGTTTAATACTCCATTGGTGCACAACATTTATTCACTCGTTTTCCCCAAAGAGAACGTCAACTGACTGGCACGGCATGCAATTCATGCTAACCTTGGATGAAAAACGAACGGCTTCAATAAACATTGTACATGCCACAAAGAGACGATTTATAGTCCTGATATTCAACTATGCCCCCGAGTTTTCAAAGCCATCCATTAGTTCTGCTTTTCAAAAATGGCAAGAAAGCAGAGAGACCAGGATGGCTTGAAAAATAACTATGCCCTATTATCAAAAAGTGTGTTCATCATCAGTGTATGTGAAAATATGAAGAGTTTTGGATTCTTAAGCAATGGCTCTGAAACGTTTGGTTTCTTGAAATGTCTCACTCATTGCCTGCACTATGGAAACTTGAAGTGAGGAAGTTGAGGGAAAAGAGTAATACCCAACTGTTCTCATCTGGGGAGCTTATGAGGATGTACAGACAACTTGGAGATCATGTGTCCCATCAGGGCTTATGGTGTTTCAAGAGGACAGGATAAGAGAGGATAGGAGAGGAGAGGAGAGGGTAAATGTCTGCCTGCCTGCCAGGTCACCCAGCTCCAGTTGATGACACAATGAGCTTCCTCCATACATCTCTGTCTCGCATCACATTAACCAGGTCACTGCCTATCAGACTGGTGTCTTCCTCAATGATGGATTTCAGTGTTGGAGTAGGACGACCACGATGATGGTCATTTTCAGACTGCCATAGCAGAACTTCTCTTCCAGGTTCGTCATGTCTCACAATATGGTCCGCCAGTAACAGTCTACGACTCCGGATGACGCTGGTGATGCGCGAGAGCTTGCCGTATCACTGTCTGTTGGTTGTACGAGATCTCCAGGAGATGTTTTGAGCAGGGAGGTCGTAAGGGACCAGGACTCTGAGCCGTACAGGAAAATAAACTCAACAGAAGATTTCAAGACTTTCAACTTAGTAAACAGGCTTGTAGTACTCGAGTCCAGGACTCGTGCCCTAATTTTAAGGACTCGTGCATTAACTGCATTAGGACTCGTAAATTGGAGACTCGGATTTTCTCTTCATTTTTTGCAACATGCCATAATAATTTGACACAAATATCTGCATTAATTTTTGTATTAATTTCGTGCAAGAGTGTCACACCCGCACGCCTTAGAGCGTGCATCAGATAGACTCCCTCACGCGCACCGCAAACGACCTGCACCTGCACAGGATTAAGGCGCAATCAGCGTGCCTATATAAAAACTGGAAACACACTTTGCGAAGTATTGAGTTGCGCTGCTGACACATTACCAAACCTTATTTCCTTGTTTGGTTTCCTGATCCCTGATTTCCTGTTTCTCGTCTTTAAGTCTGCCGAGTCTATGGTAGCCTGTTTGTGCCTTGCTCGACCTATTGCCTGTTTCACCGTTTTATGATTTTGCCTGCCTTCACTTGGATTAATAAACTTCTGCACTTACATCCGTCTCCGACAGAATACTTCGCACTCCCTGACAAAGGGAATGCGCATTCACCTGTTCATACGTCATGTTTTTGTATTTAAGGTCACAACGACACAAAGAGCAAAAGGAAATACTACTTTTCTGCAGAAAGAGTGCTCTGTAAGAGCTAATGCAAGAGGAGAAAACCCAACCTTAACCTTAATCACATAACTTTATTTAATCGAAACGCAGACCATTTGCAATTGTGTTTTCTTCACATTTTTATATCGCTTCCATTTTGTGCAAAACTACAATGGAAACCTGTCTATTGATGCCAGTGCAGTCAAGATAAAGCTAGAGGACGTGCTCAGTTCAGTCTAAAAATCAGAAACATTTGGCTACTTAATCACTCGGACACATCAGTGACAGAAAACACGAGGGACGGCAATGTTTTTACAACCGATTCTGTCAGCTTAGTAAACAGACCTCTAATCTGAACAAATAGAGCTTTAGTATTCCTCCCAAGAAGGGAAGAAGTGTGCCATGTGTCTGTGAAGGTTCTCAGTCATCCAGGTCATCATAAACCGTAGGAGCTAAAGAAGGTAAGTCCAGCTGCCTTCTTTAGCACCACCGGTTGAAGAAGAAGTGTGCCCTTTGAGAGATACATACGGCTATTTTGATGATGTCGTAGATGAGATAGCGTGGGATTGGCTGTCCGTTCACTTTGTCAATAATCATCTCCTGTTGGGGAGAGAGAGAGAGAGAGAGAGAGAGAGAGAGAGAGAGAGAGAGAGAGAGGGGAGAAAAAGACTGTGAGGGGAAAAAAACCCAACAACTTATGTTTCTATGCACATTTGAGGGCGGGGGGGAAAAAATTTCAGCATAATGCACATTTCTCTTCATTTTAACTAAACCAGCCCAATTCTCAGTAGACAGGAGTCAGCCTGAGAGAGAAATGAGAACTAAAGAAAGTGTGTTTGAGTGAGTAAGAGAGAGTGCGAGAGATAAGGTATTAGAGTAAAAAGAACCGCATTCAAAGAACTGCAGCTTAACATGTAAAGTTTGAAGTGTCAAGTCATCCATTATGACGGTCACAATTATTTCCCTGCCTTCACAGGAGGACACTTGTTCCTCCAGGCAGGAAGCAGTTCCTCTATCTGGAGGGCAAGGACTGCAACTGATAACACACGAGCTAATTCTGGATCGAGAGCATTAAATCAAATCAGTTTACGGAGCTTCTAAAACACGAGCCAAAACAGGAACTTGATTCGCGGATGCAGCTAAAAATGAACCAAGTCAATATTTAATTCAGAAAATTATTTTAGTGATAAACTGCTGTGGTATAAGAGGAATAAAACACTATGGGATGTGCATTTCACGGTGGTCATGGCACGAGTCCACCCCATCATGACCATATGGTAATCAGGTCACCAGTGTTTTCTGCGTCTTTTTAACCTCTGGTGAGGGTAGTAGCCAAAAAAAACAAAAACACTTTAAGCAGTAAACACTTAGCCATAATAAACGAAATAATATCAGTATTTGGTGTGCGATGACCCTTTGTTTGAAAAAACAAGATCAATTGTGAGCTACTGCTCACTTACGTATCCCCCCCACTCTCACTTATATCAGAATGCAAGCAACCGAAGGAACAGGACACTTATTCTGAATGCTGACGTCAACAAATAATTAACTCTGAAACGAGTAAGTAAAGAGTAGTGTCTCTCCCCAGGGATTTCAAATAGCATCCTGGTAAACTGTCACTTTGAAACAGCATTTTGCTTCGTGAAATTGTGTCAAAATCCGCCCTATATGTTTTGTAAATACATTCAGTCGGTGAACAGGAAGTCGAAGTGTGAAAGACCTGAAAACGGTATAAACGGTATAGAACCCCAAGCTGAAGTGGCTATGATTTGTGGTTGCTGAGAAAAAGCGTGTTTCAGACGGACAGACAGAGTCCTTCGGAGCGGGGGCATAATAAATTGCAGTCTGAGGTACAATGAGTGCAGGTTTATAAGGAAATGAGGTGTAGGTTTTACTGAGCATCTTGCAGAACCAGCCACAGTTCTTCTGGACACTTTGTCACACTCGCGTCTTCATTTTGCACCAAAACCCAGTAGGGCTTCATTACGTTTTCTTTGTTAATCTGAAAAGTGCTCTCTTTTTTTGTAATACACTACTCTGATATCTTACAAACATTTTTTTTTTCTGTAACATTTAATTTTGGGCTGGAAAACGAACGTTTGGAACTCAGTGTTTTTGTACCCACTCGATAATGGAGAAATCATAAAACAGAAATCTATAACAAAGTTTGTATGAAAAAAAAAATAGGGTGTCTGAAGGCCAATTTATGCTGACAACCCAGTCATCGCAGATAGCGTCGCAGATGGCGTCTGCATAGCCCCCCCCCACCTTCGCAGACGCTCTGCGCGCACCTCCCAAAAATTGTGACCACCGCAGAAGCCTCGCAGACAGCGTCGCAGACAAGAGGGCTCTGATTGGTCCACTCTACATCCGCTGTACATGCACTTCCGCTTCCCTGCTTTCCCGGTTTGGTTTGTTTTCACGACCGCCATTTTTAAAAACACGAGCGAAGATGGAGCAGCACGAAGAGCGGTTGATCGAGGAAGTACGTACATCTATACGACTCCAGTTCTAGTCATTATAAGTAACCGGAGGATAAACACTCCACTAACCACACCCACCAACTATTCCTAGCGATTTCGCGACTTCGCGCCCCCTTGCGTTGTGGCGGTGAATAACATCGCGCACGCCTATTACTCCCTGCTCAACGATAAATTACAACTGTCTGCGAAAAGCTATCTGCGAAAGCCTTGTCGCAAGAGCATGCAGAGGCCCTAAGACTTTTGCACAATACTGCACATTCACAGAAAATAAAAGAACTGAGACTGAGGAACTCTCCATGGGTCAGATTTGTAAATTACATTTTTGCTATCTAGCTAGAGGTAGCTAACGGCCACGGAAATGCACAAGGCCGTTTATTCTATTTTGGAAATTATTCGCCAAGTCACTAAACAATTACGGATCAGTCAAGCAAAATGTTCTCATTTCTAAATCTGGGTGTACGACATACCTTTTAAACCGTTTAAGTCCAATCTTGTATGCTTGAAGAGAAGCAAGCGTAAGTAAGTACCCTATTCACTGAAAAATGCACTTATTTGCCAGGCTGATGACTTCAAAACAGTGGCAGCAGGAAGTCATTATGAGCATAGTGTGGGTCAGCAGAAGTAGCAGCTGGGCTCTGGATCTTCCAAAGCATCTTTGGCTCACATAAGCTGTTATTTGGCTGGTAAAATGAGCTCCATTAGTGCTATGGTGAATCTGCGAGCATAGCTCATATACACCAGAAGGAAGAACGTCTATATTTAAAGACTTCTGATTGCAGGAGTAATCAGACGTCTTGCTCATCAAATGTGGAATGCGCGATCTCATTTCTGATCTGTTAACTGGGGTCTCTGAAGCACTCGATAAAATCCAAGTGAATTAAAGACACATCCGAACTGATGCTGGTTAAAATTCCTTCGGCGTCCAGCTCTTGCAGCTGATTAAGTCAGACTTCTCAGACAAATTTTTAATCTAAAACACATGAAATTAAGAGAGCGAAACTGCCCGCTAGGTGGGAGTGACGTCATTCTCTCTCTCTCTCCTGTCATTCACAGCAACTGAAGCCGATCCTGAGCATCCGTTAGAGCACGTATGCATAAGAGGGCAGACAGCGCTTTCGTCAGAGTGTGCTGCATTGCTCTGTGATGCAGCATGAACAAAGATATGAAAAGACGTAGTAGCAGGCTTCACGCGTCTCAGGGGAAGCACGGACTATATTGACACACAACCCATATACATTGTCTTGCAAAAGTATTCACCCCCTTGGTGTTTGTCCTGTTTTATCGTATTAAAAGATGGAATTAAAATGGATTTTTAGGGGGTTAGCACCATTGGATTTACACAACATGCCTACAACTTTAAAGGTGCACTTTTTTTTTTTAATTGTGACACAAACAATAATTAAGATGAAAAAACAGAAATCTGGAGTGTGCATAAGTATTCTCCCCCCCCCCCAAAGTCTATACTTTGTAGAGCTACCTTTTGCTACAATTACAGCTGCAAGTCTCTTGGGGTATGTCTCTATTAGCTGAGCACATCTAGCCACTGGGATTTTTGCCCATTCCTCAGGGCAAAACTGCTCCAATTCCTTCAAGTTAGATGGGTTGCATTGGTGTACAGCAATCTTCAAATTATACCACAGATTCTCAATTGGATTGAGGTCTTGAGCCATTCCAAGACATTTAAATGCTTCCCTTTAAACCAGTGTAGCTTTAACAGTATGTTTAGGGTTGTTGTCCTGCTAGACCGTGAACCTTTGTCCCAGTCTCAAACCTCTGGCTGACTCAAACAGGTTTTCCTCCAGAATTGCCCTGTATTTAGTGCCATCCAGCTTTCCTTCAATCCTGACCAGCTTTCCTGTCCCTGCAAATGAAAAATATTCCCAACAGCATGATGCTGCCACCACCATGCTTCACTGTAGGGATGGTGTTCTCAGGGTGTTCGGTTTGCGCCACAAATGGCATTTCCCATGATGGCCAAAAAGTTCAATTTTAGTCTCATTTGACCAGAGAATCTTCTTCCATGTGTTTGGAGAGTCTGCCACATGCTGTTGGGCAAACTCCAAACATGATTTTTTTTTTTTTTAAGCAATGACTTTTTTCTGGCCACTCTTCCATAAACCCCCAGTCTGTGGAGTGTATGGCTTAAAGTGGTCCTATGGACAGATACTCGCATCTTCGCTATGGATCTTTGCAACTCCTTCAGTGCTATCTTTGGTGTCTTTGCTGTATCTCTGATTGATGCCCTCCTTGCCTGGTCTGTGAGTTTTGGTGGGCGGCCTTCTCTTGTCAGGTTTGTAGTGGTGCCATATTCTTTCCATTTTGCTATAATGGATTTAATGGCGCTCGCTGGGATATTCAAAGTTTGGGATATTTTTTATGACCCAACCCTGATCTGTACTTCTCCACAACTTTGTCTCTGACCTGTTTGGAGTGCCCCTTGGTTTTCATGTTGCTTGCTTAGTAGTGTAGCAGAGTCAGGGTCCTTCCAGAACAGGTTGATTTATACAGACATCATGTGACAGATCATGTGACAGACCATGTGACACTGACTGCATACAGGTGGATCTTAAAATCAACTAATTATGTGACTTATGAAGTGAATTGATTGCACCAGCTCTTATTTAGGGGTTTCATACGAAAGGGGATGAATACTTATGCACACTCCAGATTTCTGTTTTTTCATCTTAATTATTGTTTGTGTCACAAATAAAAAACAATGTGCACCTTTAAAGTGGTAGGCATGTTGTGTAAATCAAATGGTGCTAACCCTCCAAAAATCCATTTTAATTCCAGCTTGTAATGCAACAAAACAGGACAAACACCAAGGGGGATGAATACTTTTGCAAGACACATATCCATTCAACTAAAATGTTTTGTCAAAGCATTTGAAAGCTATTACATAGGTGCAAACTCACCCCATCCAGCAGCGTGTTGGATAAGTGGCTCTTCATGTCCTTCCGATAAGGGAACTCCATGTTGGCGACGTGGAAGACCGAGTTGTCCCTGTCGATCATGTGGACCTCATTTCGGCCATCAATTAGCATCATATACCTGCAGGGCATCGAAAAGATTGCATGTAAGCCGCACACGCAGTCATGAATGACCTGAAACTATGGCCACAATTAGGGTTGTTATGATTTGACGTTTTTAATGGTCTGATAAATCTCGTTAATCTAGATGATCTTTTTTTTGAAAGACCCAAAAAAAAAAGACAGGAAGTCTAACCAGCATAGCAGTGTGCAGCACTGCTTAACCAACAATAAAAAAACGGTCACTGAAGTAAACTAATTTCTAGCCATGACAAATAGTTTCTCAGACTCTCGCCCCATAGCTCAGAGACTTAACTGATAGAGGGAAAGCAGAATATGTCGATACACAGCCCTCCTTCTTGTTTCTAAGCTACGTTTTATGAACTCATCAAGATTTAAATAAAAGAAAGAGCACAGAGCAATATATTGTGATTTGCAGGCACCGTTGGTGCAGTTGCGATGGTAATCGACCAAATCACAGCTGGGCCAATAAACCTGACAAACGACTCCTGACTTTTATCTGCGCTTCAGTGAAATATCACGTCATTACTTTACAAATCCCTGAAGACAAACGTGATTAATAAAAAGAGATATAAAAACTATAGTAAACTTACTGAAAAAGTTAAAACAACACTCCTGGGACCTGTGTATAAGTAGAGCTTTACCTAATCATACTATAATCATATAACAGAGTATTACAGTATCAGGGACATAAAGTAGGATTATCTTTTAATGTTCTAATCCAGTGGTTCACAAAAAGTAGGGTCGACGACACAGAGCCACAATTTTAGCGCTCTTTTCACCAGACCACCAATAACAAGAAGACATGGTCATCACTATCCCCCGCCACGAGCATCTTATGAAGGCCTCCTAACGCTTACGCCCTTATGAGCCCGTTGCTTTAATACTGACTTATGATGTCATAAGTGCTAGAACACTTTCGTAAAACACTACCCAGCTTTATTCAGTAGTATGAGCATGTAAAAAGTTTCATTGATGTCAATTAGGCAGTTTCTGAGAAAACTTGTCCAGATGGAGTCCACTTCTACAACATCTAATAACAAATCAAGGGCCATAACTCTGAAAATCATATTTTCTCGTGAATGATTTTCGAATTCAACTTAGATTGTGAATAGTAATACGAGCACGCAAAGTTTCATTGCTGTTTTATTGAAAAGCACAGACGGACTCCATTCCTACATCTCCCTGCGCACTTCGTGGCGGGGGATAATAACCGACAGGAAGCATTCCTTCCAGACAGAATTGGCCCCTTTGACAGAATGTTTTCGGCTGAACAGGACAGCATGCCTGTGGTGTTTGTTGGCGCAGCACAATTATGAGTAGGGACCAGACAAACAAATAGAAGCATGGACTCATAATTGCAAGAGAATAAGGCAATTTGCTTTAAGCACACTTCAGCATTCCAAGTCAGCCAGCTGTTTCACTTCTGGCGCTCGTATCCAACGTGGATGGATGGGGTCAATAGGCTTGCTGTGATGCTTTTCACACCAGAATGTCATTAATTAGCCATTGAACTTTAATCAGGACAGGTGAACATGTCTGTAACCTCAACACATTTTAGTGCATCGACCTCTAATCTGAACCAGCTGGACATTTTATGTTGTTTTTAAAAAAAAAACACCCCAATGCCTCTGTCTGAGCCAGCAAAACAGCTGCTTCATAGTAAGCTTCTCAATTTGCTTCCTCAGCTGTAGGATCTCCACTCTGAGAGGAGTGTTTTCATCAAAAGCCAAGTCAACAACTGCAGAATTTGGAGATAAATTTAGTCATGTGGTCCTCAGGGATTGTATCAGCCTCTTTGCCAAGTTGCCCTTTCCTCTCCCAAACCCTGCTCTTGAAAGTGGAATGGAGAAATTGTTCCACTCCAGGAATGCCGGAAGTGCTCCGTTCTTTAAGAGTCACCACTCTCTCTTGGACCCTGGCTCATGAACATTTATTTTTAAAAAAAATTCAGCCACAAACTCAGGTATGGCGATGAACTGTAAAGTTTTCCCTCCAAATAGCAACAATCCATTTATCCATTTTCGCCTGGTTTCTTCATCAGAGGTAAATGTATGAAAACAAAGGAATTTGCTGTACTTACTGGAAGCTTGAAACAAAAGCCCCTTTCACATACAAGACCCGTTAATATATCCAGTAAAAAGAAAACAGAACAGATAAAAGTAAGAGGTGTTGTGTATTCCCTCCTGACTGGACTTAACCTGATGCTATGGCTTGCGAATGTTAACAGTCCATGTATGTTTGGTCATTGTGTTTTCATGTCCGTAAAAGAGCCATGGCAAAAGATTAATGTTAATGATACTCGGACGCCAGGGAATAGATTAACGTTTCGGCTTTACTGTTTTGCTCCCATTCCTACATGGCACCATTACAGAACAATCGTGATAAACAGTTTTCAGAGACACAGTAATGTTCAGCAAGAGCACTATCAGTTTGTCAAAACAAACTACTTTTTCTAAGACACTGTCGCTACTTGAGAAAAATCATAGCAACACTATGGACAGCAGAAGTGATTTAGCTGGCTGAGTTTTACCGGACATACTTCAGCACCACCGTGTGCATACAGCCCACTGGGAGATAAAGCGTTTCATGAATATGATTTAGTACAAAGAGATATAACCAAAAAAAAAAAAAAGGGGGACTGTATTTTTGTCCATATCAGAGGAATGAATCATGGTATTACAAAGTATAAATCATAACCATAATTTGTCATGATATAGCATTAGCGCTGTTGTTGTTTGTCTGTAATATAGCTTTAACCTCTGCTTCAGGACCTTGGACAATTCCTTGACCAACCCAACTCGGATTATTATAGGCTACATTTA
Source organism: Neoarius graeffei (assembly GCF_027579695.1). NCBI lineage: Eukaryota > Metazoa > Chordata > Actinopteri > Siluriformes > Ariidae > Neoarius > Neoarius graeffei. The sequence goes on from NC_083570.1 coordinate 27,395,107, forward strand.
CATTTGCTAATTAATTAGACTGACACTGCTCTGGCACAGAGTGTGTGTGTGATTAGTGGAAGCAAAGTCGATTTGATTTATTCGTATTGCATTAGCAATTACCTGGATTTAATTAACAGATAGATGCATACATACCATGGATATTAAAAGTGTACACACCCCGTTAAAATGATACGTTTTTCTGATGTAATAAAACGAGACCACAAATTATTTCAAAAACTTTTCCCACCTTTAATGTGACCTATAACCTGTACAATTCAATTGAAAAACAAACAAATCTGTTAAGGGAAAAAAGCTTAAAGGAACAGTCCACCGTATTTCCATAATGAAATATGCTCTTACCTGAATTGAGACGAGCTGCTCCGTACCTATCCGAGCTTTGCGCGACCTTCCAGTCAGTCAGACGCAGTCCAACGCGCTGTCACTCCTGTTAGCAATGTAGCTAGGCTCAGCATGGCCAACGGTATTTTTTGGGGCTGTAGTTAGATGCGACCAAACTCTTCCGCGTTTTTCCTGTTTACATAGGTTTATATGACCAGTGATATGAAATAAGCTCAGTTAAAAAAATTGAAACGTAGCGATTTTCTATGCTATGGAAAGTCCGCACTATAATGACAGGCGTACTAACACCTTCTGCGCGCTTCGGCAGCGCATTGATATCTGAGCTCCGTATCAATGCGCTGTTGAAGCGCGCAGAAGGTGTTAGTACGCCTGTCATTATAGTGCGGACTTTCCATAGCATAGAAAATCGCTACGTTTCAATTTTTTTAACTGAACTTGTTTCATATCACTGGTCATATAAACCTATGTAAACAGGAAAAACGCGGAAGAGTTTGGTCACATCTAACTACAGCCCCAAAAAATACCGTTGGCCATACTGAGCCTAGCTACATTGCTAACAGGAGTGACAGCGCATCTGACTGCGTCTGACCGACTGGGAGGTCGCGCAAAGCTCGGATAGGTACGGACCAGCTCGTCTCAATTCAGGTAAGAGCATATTTCATTATGGAAGTACGGTGGACTGTTCCTTTAAAAAATAAAAAGCATACAAGAAGCTGGTTGCATAAGCGTGCACACCCTTAAACTAATACTTTGTTGAAGCATCATTTGATTTAATTACAGCATTGTCTTTTTGGGTCGGAGTCTATCAGCCTGCCACATCTAGACTTGGCAATATTTGTCCACTCTTCCTTGCAAAAGCGCTCCAAACCTGTCAGATTGCGAGAACATCTCTTGTGCACAGCCCTCTTCAGGTTACCCCACAGATTTTCAATTGGATTTAGGTCTGGGCTCTGGCTGGCCCGTTCCAAAACGTTTTTGGGGTCATTGTCATGTTGAAAGATTAAAATCCTTCATCTTCAGCTTTCAAGCAGACACCTGAAGGTTTTGGGCCAAAATTGACTGGTATTTAGAACTGTTCATAATTCCCGCCACCTTGACTAAAGCCCCTGTTCCAGCTGAAGAAAAACAACCCCAAAACATGATGCTGCCACCACCATGCTTCACCGTGGGTATGGTGTTCTTTTGGTGATGCGCAGTGTTGTTTTTGCACCAAACATACCTTTTGGAATTGTGGCCAAAAAGTTCAGCCTTGGTGTCATCAGACCATAACACATTTTCCCACGTTTTTGGAAGAGTTGATGTATTTTTTTTTGCAAAATTTAGCCAGGCCTGGATGTTTTTCTTTGACCCTACCTCATAGTCCAGACATATGGAGAATACGGGAGATAGCTGTCACATGTAGTACACAACCAGTACTTGCCAGAAATTCCTGCAGCTCCTTCAGTGTTGCTGTAGGCCTCTTGGCAGCCTCCCTGACCAGTTTTCATCTCGTCTTTTCACCAATTTTGGAGGGACGTCCAGCTCTCGCTAATGTCACTGTTGTCCCATATTTTCTCCACTTCTTGATGATGGTTTTCACTGTGCTCCATGGTATATCTAATGCCGTGGAAATGTTTTTGTACCCTTCTCCTGGCTGATACCTTTCAACAATGAGATCCCTTTGATGCTTTGTAAGCTCTCTGTGAACCCTGGCTTTTGCTGGAGGATGCAACTAACTAACTGAACTTTATTTGGGGTTAATCAGAGTCATTTTAACTGATGGCAGGTGTGAACCCAAAAAGACTGAATGCTGTAATTAAATCAAAAGGTGCTTCAACAAAGTATTAGTTTAAGGGTGTGCACACTTATGCAACCAGCTTATTGTACTATTTTTTTTTTATGTTTTCCCCCCAACAGATTCGTTTTTCAATTGAATTGTACAGGTTATAGGTCACATTAAAGGTGGGAAAAGTTTTGAAATGATTTATCGTGGTCTCGTTTTTTTACATCAGAAAAACACTGTGGAAATTTTTTTTCCCTTTTTTGGGGGGGAAGCAAGAGACTCAGTTATGCATATGAACTTGTAATATACTGTAAAATTATTTTTATAAAGCTGGTAGAGAACAATATTATTGTATTAAAGAGATTTTAACAGGGTGTGGACACTTTATATCCGTGGGTGGGTGGGTGGGATGGATGGATTTTTGATCATCTAGTGACAAACAAAAGGGAAAAGAAAAAAAATTAAAAGAAAACACCTTAATCAGAACAATTCACTGTTCATGAGTGAGTCATCCTGTTTTGTTTTCCTGTTGCCTCAGTCAGAACTTCTGAGACCTCTTGAAATGGTGCACTCCATTTTAATAATAGAAGCACGTAAAACTTCAAATTGAAGTCTGTCTTGACTCCACACACACACACACACACACACGGCTTTACAATTACAGGTGATGCATGCTGTTGCTTGTGGGGCTGATGGTTATGCTGGACAGGAAGCAATTAGAGCTGATGGAAGTTTATGTTTGTGCTCACAGCTCATACAGAGACAAAGAGGTGCGTGCTACAATGCTGCATTAACGCCAAGATGTGCACTGCAAGAATGTGTTTTTCGGTCTACTCTTCACTGTTGTAGATCACAAGTAAGTTCTGATTATTTTAAAAGCTAAGAAATAAATAAAATAAGCCTCTGCTCACCTGGCACTGCTCTTCTGTAAAACCTGAACAGCTCAAAGAAAACACATGGATCCAGAAAAATGAAAACCGGTTTCTGTTCATCTTGCATCTTGTTAATACTCTCGCAACCTGGTTAAAACATCAACCCGGAAAGATAATGTCGCCACCATTTGGTCGAGGAGGTATAAAAGGAGACGATGACAAAAAGACATGCACCCAGGTGACCTACTTCTGGACAACACACATGTATGAGCCTGAATTTTTCCACAGGTATTACATCATCTCAGACATACTGCAAGTCAGAATGAGAATTACGCTAGAATTTTTTCTTCGGGGGATGGGTTCCTGACTTGTAACAGCAGCTAGTGACTGTTAGAGAGACAGAGAGACGGATGCCTGATGATGAAGCTAAAGCCAACTTCCATTCCTGAATCTGCCAAGACAATCACCAACAGCTTTATTTCATCTTCCAGCTCATTTTCCAAAGGATAAGTAGTATAATTAACACATCCTGAATCACTCACAGTAATTAAGGCAGCAATTAGACTCATTACTGCACTTTATCAAACCATTACTATCAGAAGGCGGACTGGCCAAAAGGTCACGTATAAACACTGCCAGCTTTATAATAAACCCTTACCAAGCTGGGGGGAATAAAGAACAGCTTCAAATAGAGACGCAAACAAATGCAAGCACTTGCATCTCGGTCTGTCCGACAAACTCGTGAAAAAATAATTGGATGGTGACATTTCTTCTGACTTTGGCTCCAGGTGCCAAGACATTGGATTGGGACTGAAAATGACTGAGGTTAAAGTGCAGAATAAGGTTTTAATTTAATTTTTCTTGAAAAGTAACCAGGGTGGACAAATCATAACAATAATTAGCTAGTCCAGGCCTTTTCAAAGTGTGGGGCGCGCCTCCCCTAGGGGGTGCCAGAGTTCTTCGGGGGGGGGCGCAACATGAGGAAAAATAAACCAGAATAAGTTACTATTGCGGACATTTAGCGAACTTCAGCTAGCCTTTGCCAGAGACAAAATGGATCGATTTTTAGTACCTAAAGCTATAGTGAGTGAGGAGACAGAGTCTGGGCCAAGCAAAAAAAGAAGGAAGTATGACCACGATTATTTAAAGTTTGGATTTTCATGGACTGGATCTGAAGATGCTCCACTGCCACAGTGTGTTGTCTGCCAAGAGGTGCTAGCTAACGATGCTATGAGACCATGTCGACTCCGGCATCATATTGAGACCAAACACCCAAGTTTGGTGACCAAGCCCAGGGAGTTTTTTGACAGGAGGCTAAATGAACTGCGGTCACAGCAGAAAGTAATTCATACTTTTAGCACTGTAAATGACAAGGCAACTGAAGCATCATATCATGTGGCGTTACGCATAGCTCAAGCAGGCAAGCCCCACAACATCGGTGAAACATTAATCTTACCTGCTGCTAAAGACATGTTCAGTGATGATGGGAGATGCTGCTGCTGCCAAGCTGAAGGCCATACCAAATGTCTGATAACACCATCCAGCGCTGCATCTCAGACATGGCATCAGATGTTAAGGAACAGGTGCTGGATGCTATTCGTGAGAGCCCTCTCTTCCCCATTCAGCTGGATGAGTCTACCGACGTCGCTAACTGTGCTCAGTTAATGGTGTATGTACGCTATATTAAAGAGCTCAGTGTCGAGGAGGAGTTTTTGTTTGGTTATCCTCTGCCAACTTGCACTACAGCAGGAGAAATATTCAAGCCTTGGAATGATTTCATGCAGGAGAATCGTATTGATTGGAGCCGCTGTTGTAGAATATGTACTGATGGCGCAAGGGCAATGACAGGCCGCCACAGTGGTTTGGTGAAGCAGGTGCAAGCGGTTGCCCCGGCCGCTGTTTGGAAGCACTGTATCATCCATCGCCAGGCCTTGGCGACCAAGAAGATGCCAAAAGAGTTGCACGCGGTGCTGGACGAGGCAGTAAAAATTCTTAATCTAATTCATGTGCCATGAATCCTGGTCTCTTCTCCGTCCTCTGCAATGAGATGGATGCTCACTTCCAACAGCTGCTGCTGCACTCCGAGGTCTGATGGCTGTCCCGGGGCAAGGTCCTCACCCGCTTGTGTGATTTGCAAGAGGAAGTGCTTCTATTCCTTGCCGAAATCAGTTCTCCACTGGTGAAGCATATGGGGGACATGAACTGGGTTGCAGTGCTGGCATATCTTTCTGATATCTTTGACCGAATAAACGCACTGAACACCTCTCTGCAGGGCAAAGAGAGCCATGGCTTTTTGGCACACGATTGAGTCTCTGCATTTATGAAAAAGTTGGACTTGTGGTGTGCTCATGTTAAACAGGGCTCGGTGGAAATGTTCTCGACATTGGAAAATGTTGTGGAGAAGGCAGGGCTGCAACTGGACACTGTACAACAGGTGATCATTGCGCATTTGGAGGGGCTGCGTGAGCAGTTTGCAGAGTATTCTGGAGAGGAGACCTTAGCAAATCAGTGGGTGAGAAATCCACTCATTCGCAGCGACATCCAGTGATGCACTAACAGTGCAAGAGGAAGAGGCCCTTGTCGAACTGAACTCTAATATGGACTTGAAAAAAAAGATGAGTGAGGTGTCACTTGCGCACTTCTGGCTGTCTGTGGAGACAGAGTTCCCCCACCTCTCCAAAAAAGCGCTTCAGGTACTCATCCCGTTCACATCTACATACCTGTGTGAATGCGGTTTTTCCGCGTTAACACTGATCAAAAACAAGTACCGGTCTAGCCTGCAGGTAGAGGATGATGTACGTTTATTCCTGTCAACAGTGCGCCCCCGCATCAGGCGCCTGTGCATATCAAAGAAGCAAAGTCATTGCTCCCACTAAGATGAGGCAAGAAAAGGGGTTGTGGTGATGTGAGGTGTTAAAAAAGAAAATGTATTAAATGTGTTTTTTTTTTTTAAAAGCACAATGTTTAAAATGTGGTAAAAAAAAAAGATGTTTTAAAAAGCACAGATGTTTAAAATGTGTAAAAGAAAAAAAATAAAAACGTGTACAACAACCATTTTTTAAAATACGAATGGAACATTAAGTATAGCAACAACAAAAATTGTTGGGGGGGGGGGGGGGCGCTGTTGTTTATTTGCTCTCTGAGGGGGCTGACTCTCCCACACTTTGAAAACCCCTGAGCTAGTCCATTGGAAAAGTACAGCCTCCATTTTGCTCCATGTTTTGGTTGCCTGGAAACCAAATTGAGTCTGTATACAAGGAATTATGTATGGCAAGCTAGGCAGCTAGCTAACTGGATTAATACAGACACAAACAAGTACATTTCCTGCACATCATGTTTGCACCACTGACAAGTTAACAAGTCGTCCTTGAATGTTTGGGCGAGGAGCTGTGTTGACTGTTTTCTGTGTTAGGAGAGGTACAGTTGTGGTCAGAAGTTTACATACATACAGAATGTCATGGCAATATTTGGGCTTTCAGTGATTTCTTTGAACTGCTCTTTTCCTGTGGCAGAATGATTGTACAGCATACATCTTTAATTAAAACAACAACAACAAAAAAACCCTACAATTTGGTGCACAAGTTTTAACTTTCTTTGGGTTTTCTGAAATCAGCACACGGTCAAAATTATACATATAGGGTCAAAAATTTACAAACACTCAGATTATTAATTCAGAGGTGCTGAAACTTCCAAAATGTCTCTTATCTTGCCAAGGCCGACGTCTCTTAACTTCCTGTTAGTGATCATGATTGACTGCAGCTGGTAGTTTCTCTGTGCCTTCATGAAAAGGGGTTGTTTACAGCATTCATTGGATTGACCAACACACAGTAAAATGGGAAAGTCCAAGGAGCTCAGTGCAGATCTGAGAAAGAGGATCACAGATGTACACAAGTCTGGAATGTCTCTCGGAGCCATTCCTAAACAACTGCAAATTCCAAAATCAATTAAAACAATTGTATCCAAGTTATTGTGAGGTGTAGTCACTTTGCTAAGCCACTTTGCTTCAAGAAAACCCAAACTGTCACCCTCAGCTGAAAGGAAATTGCTTTGGATGGTCAGGAACAATCTGGGAACCACCATGGCACAGCCCTGCCATGAACTGGAAGCTGATGGATCACTGTCTGTAGTTCAGATCACCATGGACTAAGAGGCTGCTATCCAAGAAATAATCCTCACTCCAAAATTGACACCTTCAAGCTTAACTAAAGTTTGAAGCTGACCACACGGACAAAGAAAAAGCCTTCTGGAGGATAGCTGTATGGTCAGATGAGACAAAGATTGAGCTGTTTGGCCACAATGACCACCATATACAGGGGGACACTGTACCAGCTGGTGGTGGTGGTAGGATCATCATGCTCTGGGGCTGTTTTGCTGCCAGTGGAATTGGTTCATTGCACAAAATGGATGGAATAATGAAGGAGGAGGACTACCTCAGAATTCTTCAGCATAAACCATCAGAAACCTGAACACGACTTGGGAGTTACAACAGGACAATGAACCCAAACACACATCAGAGCTGGTTGTGGAGGATAAAGCAGGCTAATGGCTTAAAACAAGTCCTGACTTCAACCCTGTTGAAAATATATGGACCGTGCTTATAAGTCCAGTCCATGCCAAGAAGAAGGAAAAAAAAATTAATTGTGAAATATCCAACCAGAATTCTGCCAGAAGCTTGTTCATGGTAAACAAAAATGTTTGGTCAATGTAGATCTTGCGAAGAGACATTTTACCCAAAATATTAGGTGTCCTGTATGCATATTTTTGACCCCATGTTGATTTTCAGAAAACCCAAAGAAAATTAAAACCTGTGCACCAAATTCGAGTGGGTTTTTTTTGTTGTTGTTTCAAGATGTATGCTGCACAATCATTCTGCCACAGAAAAAGAACAGTTCAAAGAAATCACTGAAAGCCCAAATATTGCCATGACATTCATATCGAAGATGACATTCATGTCACTGTATGTAAACTTCTGACCAAACTGTATACGAGTTGTATGCTTTGCTGTATTTAATTTTTCTTGGTTTCATCAATGTTTCCACTAAGGGTGTAGTGAACAGACAATTCGGACAAATGTCTGTTTTAATCAGAGAGATTACTGATTAAAATTGTGTATCAATATTATTTCAAAAGGACAGGCAACTGGTGTGTAAAAACAATTTTTTTAAAATAACGTGTAAATAAGGGGATTTGTAACTCGGATACTTAAGAGTTTACATCGTGATTATTTGCAAATTAAAGGAAGGGCTCCCTTACATTCTGAACAAAAATGGTCAAAAATCAAAAGGCGACGAATAAATTTGTCGCGTAGCAGATTCCGTGGTTCTCAAATATCAGACCGTTCCCATAAGAGTCAAAATCGTATCAGAGCAGATTCAGTATCGTCAAATTTCAGATTACTGCCGTGTTGCATCACAGCAGAGTCGGTGGCATCAATAAAAATTAAATCATTGCCATAAGACTCTAATTGGTATTGTAGCGCAGCAGATTCAGTTGTATCGACAAAATTTGGATAGTTACCGTAAAAATTTAAAATTGTATTCTATCATAGCAGATTTAGTTGCATCATCAAATACCGTTTTGTATCATGTGAGAACAGCACTCCATTGGACTGACCTGGGCGTTCCTGACTGTAAAGATCGTCCATCATGTACCTGAGCACGCAAATTAATCCGCCGTGACAAAAACCAATATGTTTAGACCATCAGGTAGCGGGATTCAGTGTGAGTAGCTAGTGTTTACAGTTATAACACCAAGGTACATCGCATCACCGTAAAACTCATTTTGTTAAAAGTCTTACGAAAATGACATCACCCCAGGAAATTAATACCTTATAAAATTAGACATGTTAAAGAGTTTACTGTCTCAACTGTATTTTAATATGAGATCGGGAACATGTTCTATTTAGCTGGTAAAGTTTGGCTCTTTGAGAACACAAATGCGTTCCTGGTAAGTTACTGTTAATTCAAAAGAAGCGACATTCAGGGCTCTACATTAACTTTTGAAACCACTTGTCCTGTCGGGCAAGTTGAAAGGAAATTTACTCGTCCGAATGTGAAGTTGACTTGTCTGAAGAAATATTTGAGAAAAAAACAAACACAAACTATTTGTAACCCAACAATCTTTATGGCATTTGTTTCCGAATTCACAACATATGCATAATATCTATGAATCAAAAGTAATCAGTACTTGATATACTGAGGCAAAAGTTCAAAAATATAGTAAAACAGACTGATTGATACCATAATTCACCAATTATTATGCTGAAGTTCAGAAGCAATATATTCCAATAGAGTAGAAATTATGAACATAAAATTTTAAGAACAAAATAACTATACTATGAGATCCATAAACACTAACCGTTATATATACACACAGATCAGTACTCTGCAGTTCAGTAACAAATATCACAAAAAGTAGCATTATCATAAAATTTATGACTTGATGAGATATCACTAGTTTGGACAAGAGAAACAAATAACAATGCTACAAATAAAAACAACTGATAACAAAATTGACTGATTAATACTGTAAATCACTGATTATTATACACTGAAATCTAGTTATCAAATGACAAGATAATATATCTTGTTATGAAAACCTCCACACCTCTACTGACTCTCAGATGAATGGATACAAATAAAGTTTCTATTCATCTTCATCTATCAACCCTTGAGTTCTGCTCCATCAATTGGACTCCATCAATCATTAATTTATTTATGAGAAATTGAAAACCAGAAAATTAAAATTATATACATTTTCATTTTTAAATTATTAATTTTGAATATATATATCCTCCACTGATTAATTGTTGCTGTCTAATTATTCAGTGTGGCTCCTGTATGGTATTTAATGGTAAAAAAAAAAAAAAAAAAGAATTTCAAATAATCCATAATTATATCTAAATTATAGAGCCCTATGTTTCAAATCCCTAAACTCCCATTACTAATTAGTTAATTAATACAGCCGGTAACCTAATTAGCAGCCATTTGACAGCTTGGTATTTCCTAGATAACTTTCCCCACTCCTACCTCACTCCCTGTCAATCCACACGCATGCAGGCGCACATTCCAAGCCCAGCACACCCTCGGCTATATAATGAACACCATCAACAACAATTCAAAGATTTGGAAATTACTACATACTCAACATAAATATACAGCTGAATAATGATCCCGCCAACAGAAATGTCAACAAATCCACGTGTATGACACGATTAAAACCAATCATAAACAACCGTTTACTTTTCAGCTCAAACACACGAAGCGGTATTGGCCGGTTTCGCAAGTGGAATATTGCGCATGCGCACATCGCTCTTTCCGAATAGAAACATCCGGCGATTCATCAAAACAATATGTCGAGTGAGATGCTTCGGAAATCATGTGAATAAACTGATAAATTTGATATGTAACCCGAATATCTGCGTATTTTGGCACTTGTCCGATCGGACAAGTAACTGAGATGATGAACTTGTCCGACATTAAGTATCACTTGTCCCGGACAAGCGTTAATGTCGAGCCCTGGACATCATATGCGCAATGCTTGAAAGTTCATGGCATTTCTGGCTTTGCAGAGTGTAGCACGTTTTTAACGATTTTTTTTAATTCTACAACAAAACTAAAACCAAAGCATAGCTCCTAAGAGCGGTGTCGTTCAAGGCTGTTCAAGTGTAGCCAATAAAAATAAAAAGCGGAACTTTGACCCATTATAGCCCAAAGTTGGCAGGACACTTACGGAATGAATGGGTTCGATTTGTACGGACAAAGAAATGGGACTTCAAGCCGACAGGATGGTTTGGTGTCTGCTCCATACATTTTGAAAAAGATAAATTTGTGAGGCAGATTCACATAGAAGGATTTGAGCGAGGTCTGGTATTTGAAGCAGTTCCTACGATCTGGAAACAAAAGTGAGAAGCGCCATCCCAAAGAGCTCACCGCTGCGCAGTAAGTGTCAAGCTTGAGTTTAGCCTGTTGCTTGAATTTATTAGTTGTCCTTAGTCTTTTATCTTTTTCCACTGATAGCAGTTCTGAAGTTTTATACAAGGCTACATAATGACAGTAATTAGGCACCTTCACTTTTGGTGCTGGAGCCGGCAGGAGCAGGTGGCGCGTTGTGCCATATGCATTGTGCGCAGCAAGCGCGCAACAGCCAGGAGCTTATTAGGATTCACCTCCAAAACTAAGTTGCTCATAAAACTACCAACCTTTTCTGGTTCTAACAGTACCGGTTAGGACCATGTAGACCCTTTCTATTTTGTGCTACAATGTTAAGTAGAGATGTGTGTGCACGCATGAGTGTGTGTGGCTGCGTCGGGGTCAGCACGCAATCACCATTATTTATTTATTTTTTACTAAAATTCCGATGTTGTAGTTGAAGGAGAGGGTGGAAAGGCTGTTTGTGCCTGATGCAATATTTGAAGGAGGAGCTGCTACTTGTACTACAGTAGACACAGATGCTTCGGCTGTTTTGGCTATAGCACACTCAGATGAAATGCCGAAAGGAGGAGTGAGTGGTTGTTTAGACAGTTTCTTTTGTTTACAGGCAGTATTTGATGGAAGATGGATGTGTTAATAGTACCTGAAGATACAGTACTAATTGAACAGCGGACATTTTGCTTATGTTGTGAGAGGGGAAAAAACAACAAACAAACCCTGATGAGTTAGTTGAGAGAAAACAGGACAGCGTGTCCATTCATTTGATACTGAAATCATGTTTTTAGATGCAGTATGATGTCGCATGTGTTTCAGTGGACAAAAAAGGCAACGACAAGATTCAGGAATACACAGGGAAGTTTATCACAGACTGATTATAAATTAATCCTGCAATGGCCTTTTCCTTCGTGCCAATTCCGTGATTATTGCAGGGTCTTTACCTTAAAATTTCAAAGCAGGTTCAATTCACCTTAAAAATCAACTCTCTGTAAAGGGACACCGTAAGATGATCATAGGAAGATCATATCAAGAACGCACGCCACTGCAGAGAATAGTGTAGAGTCAGTGTGGACACAAAAGGCGGCAGTGGCGCATATGACATCGCATATGCGTCACACATGCAGCACCACTGACCTGTAAATCACTGCGATCCAATAATGGCGGACAGACTTTTAGTGATTTTTGGAACAGAATTCAGAGGCAAAAAAAATTTTATTTTCGAACCAATTTTTTTATTTATCGGCGAACTTTACAACCTAGTTGAGCAATAATCACACACAGAAAACCCAGGATTTTATGATGCAATTTTCATTAGACTAGCACTAAGAATTCGTATCAAATCAAACTTTTGTTTTGCGAAAGTGGCCGGGGACGGACAGACAGACCGACCAGTGTCCGAGCCTAGCTGCCAGCTATGAATCAATAACTAATAGCCATTAATACCCAATAGCAATCTACTGGTTTGTCCATAAGAATAATTATTAGTCATTACTTTGTGAAATAAGACTTTACATTTAATGACCCAGGATGTTACTCAGTCAGCAAAGTCACGATTGATCCACAACAGTCTGCTGCTTTTGTGCCAAGAAAAACATTTGTGCAGTCTCATTTATCATCACCATGCCCAAATGCAGCACAAAGGAACAGGGAACTGTTCGCGTTCTGGTTAAACGGGGTGTTGGCTTCCCAAACAGGTTTTGCTGCATCAATCGTTCCACTGCAAACGTTTTTGGTTCATCATATTTTCATCTCCAATTGTATGAAATTAAAATCATTCTAATTTCATCAGTCGATGAAATTTGAAAAGTCTTCATCAATGGCTGTTCATCTGGAACGCCGCTAAGAAGATTAACATTGGCAGAATGTCACATTCAATCCAAGCCTTAAACCCAATATTTATGGCTTTACTGGCAGAAGTGTAAAGGAAAATCATTGTTTGTTTTGATGGATACAAGAGTGATGTGATCTTATAAAACAAGATCAGCTGTGAGCTACTGCTCACGTCCCCCCCCCCCCCCGGCTTATATCAGAAGAATGCAAGCATTCGAAGGAATAGGACACTTATGAATGTTGACTTCAACAAATAATGAACCCTGAAACGAGTAAGTAAAGAGCAGTGTTCTCCCCAGGGATTTCAAATAGCATCCTGATAAACTGTCATATTGAAATAGCATCAAAATCCACCCTATATGTTTCATAAATACATTCAGTCGGTAAACAGGAAGTCGAAAATTTTGTAAATCCACCTTATCTCCATCCATTTTCTGCCACTTATCCGGGTCCGGATCGTGGGGGTAGCAGCCTAAGCAGAGCAGCCCAGACTCCCCTCTCCCCAGCCACCTCCACCAGCTCTTCTGGGGGAATACCGAGGTGTTCCCAGGCCAGCCGAGAAATGTAATCACTCCAGCGTGTCCTGGGTCTGCCCCGAGGTCTCCTCTCGGTGGGGCATGCCCAGAGAACCTCCCCCTTGGGAGGCGTTCAGGGGGCATCCTAACAAGGTGCCCGAACCACCTCAACTGACTCCTATCGATGTGGAGGAGCAACGGTTCTACAGAGTCTCTCCCGAATGACCGAGCTTCTCACCCTGTCTCTAAGGGACAGCCCAGCCACCCTGCGGAGAAAACTCATTTTAATTGCTTGTATCCGCGATCTTGTTCTTTCGGTCACTACCCATAGCTCGTGACCATAGGTGAGAGTGGGAACATGGACCAGTAAATTGAGATCTTTGCCTTTTGGCTCAGCTCTCTCTTTACCCCAACAGACAGGTTTAGCATCTGCATCACTGCTGACGCTTCCCCGATCAGTCTGTCCAACTCCCACTCCCCCCTACCCTCACTCATGAACAAGACCCTGAAATACTTAAACTCCTCCACTTGAGGTAGCAACTCCCCTGACCCGAAGTAGGCACTCCACACATTTCCGGCTGAGTGCAATGGCCACGGACTTGGAGGTGCTGATCCTCATCCCAGCCGCTTCACACTCTGCTTCAAACTATCCTGGTGCATGCTGTAGGTCACAGATTGATGAAGCCAACAGGACTACATCGTCCGCAAAATGCAGAGACGCGATCCTGATGCCACCAAACCAGAAACCCTCCGCCCCTTGGCTGTGGCTAGAAATTCTGTCCATAAAAGTTATGAACAGAACCGGTGACAAAGGGCAGCCCTGGCAACAGCACCCTATTTCGTAAATAAGTTCAGTCAGTAAACAGGAAGTTGATGTGCGACAGACCTGAAAACGGTATACAACTCCAAGCTGAAGTTTGGTACCAAGTGGCTATGATTTGTGGCTGCTGAGAAAAAGGGCGTTTCGGATAGATGGAAATACGGACGGACAGAGGTAAACCAGTATCCCCCCCCCCCCCCGAGAGGGGGGTATTAAAAAAAAGAAAACAGGAAAAAAAAACATGATAGGAGATTGTTAAAGAACATTTTCTATGATGACAATAAAACGCTGAACAGATCGATAACACTTTTCAGAAGGTAGCCACAGAGGTGTCAAACAGGACCATAAAATGGAAAAATACTGCAGCATGACCTCAGATGGTTCACTATAAAATGCAAACCTCAGAGCAGAAAGGACACTTTGATTTAAAAATATATATATAAAAACATAAAAGCTTTCGGGACAACGATGAGACGATTAGAATGTACCAGAGTCACAGAGAAAACACCATGTAGAGAAAAAAAAAATAACTCTGCTCGAAAACATGAGGGAAAGACTATTCTAACGTGAGGCAATCAAAAAATTATTTTGAAAAGAAACACGAATGCCTGCAAGTGAAACTGGATCACTTGTCTTTACAGACATGACAGCAGGAGGATAGATTCCAAAGCAGACTGATCCTTGAGGAAGCATCACTCCAAGATTTATTATACAAAGCTTCACCCTGAAGTGACAGTCATACAAAACAACAAACTACTGATGTGATTTGTGAAGACCTCTGCCAGCTGTGCAGTGCTGTGTGGACCAACCATACTGAGTTATTTCAATAAATTTCTTACATGAGGTCAATAATAGGTGATACTAATCCCCTTTTTAAAACACAACGTTTCTGTCACTAGATGCAGGTTTCACTTTTTCTAGTTGCTGCTTATAAACATTATAGTCTAAAAGACCACTAAAGATAAAGTCCATTTCCTAGACTGACCTGCTAACCATTTAGGTGCTTTTCAGGGGAATTACATCACTCGCAGTAGTTTTGATTGACTGACTGTTTGCATCTGTTATATGGCATGTATGATTACCTAACCCGAATCAACCTGGTCAACTCTTTGTAAAATTCTGGCTCTGTTTCTGCTCCTCTGACAGTCTGTGGGGACATATGCACAGTCAGGCGTTCCCAGAGAAAAAGAAAAACAGAGGGGTCAGAGAGGTGTTGGTCTATTCTCTGAAAAAACAGAAGTACGATCCATTATGCAGTTGCCCTGGCTTCTATAATTTGTTCATTTTCAAGCAGGAAGCAACCACTGCCTCTAGATGTAAGAAAAATCTTTAACATCCTCGGTCCCTAGTACTGTACATCACTAAAGACAAAAATGTACCCTTATAATATTGTTCAAAAGCTTAATAGACCAAACATAGAGCCTATATACAGTAGGTAGCACTAAAACTGTCATCCTACCCTCCTGTTGAGAGATCGAGAGTCCTAATCCAGACAGTAGGACATAAACTGCTGGGATGGCATCTGTTATTCAACATGTTAGCTGAGCTATGTGGAAGAGGGTGGATAGCGCTTTCCTCCAAGTGCATTGTGTTACTGCATGGGCAGTACTTTGGAAAGACCTCATTCCTGGCTTGAAAGGTCTCAGAGGAAGCATGCTAGCCCTCACATTCTATGTTTGAAAGGGGAGAGCTAGCTAGCTAGCCATCCAGCCATCCGTCCATTATCCGTAACCGCTTATCCTGTGCAGGGTTGTGGGCAAGCTGGAGCCTATCCCAGCTGACTATGGGCGAGAGGTGGGGTACACCCTGGACAAGTCGCCAGATCATCGCAGGGCTGACACAGAGACAAACAAACAACCATTCACACTCACATTTCACACCTATGGTCAGTTTAGAGCCTCCAGTTAGCCTGACCTGCATGTCTTTGGACTGTGGGAGAAACCGGAGCACCCGGAGGAAATCCAGGCAGATAAGGGGAGAACATGCAAACTCCACACAGAAAGGCCCTCGCCGGCCACTGGGCTCGAACCCAGAACGTTCTTGCTGTGAGGCGACAGTGTTAACCACTACACCACTGTGCCACCCCACTAGCGAGCTAGTGGGTGGGAATTGGAAAATTACTACAATGACTATCCTAAGGATAATGGTATCTCAAAGTAGACAAGGCATGCACCCTGCTATACAAAGGCAGTCCCCCAATTCTGTTCACCAGATTTGTGCTACAATCACATATGATGGTACTGTCGAGATTCCTGAACAGTATGGCAATTGTAATAAAAAGTTTACGCAAGTATTAAAACTTGCAAAACCAGAACATGACTAGCTGGTCGGAAAAGTTTTCTGTGTTCTCTCCACATCCGGGAGGATGCCACTCTCACTTTTTTGCATAATTATTACACAAACAGGTTTCTTTCACAGCCTCTCCCCTGTGATCTACTGAAGGAGGAAGTATTGCAGCAGCTGCTCTAAAAGAGGGCTTTTAGAGGAAGAGGGGCTCAGGCCTGTAATCTCATTGCTGTTATTACTGCGAGCACACTGCACTCCACACTTCCACAAAGTTACACAGAGATCAATATGAGGCACCACTGTCTAATCCTGTAGTACAGCCAACCCAAAAACAAGCAATGAGAGAGACAGGGAGTAAGAAAACTATGTATAGTTCAATGAATGGAGTTCTACTTACAACTCCAATTCCAAAAAAGCTGGGACACTGTGTAAAACATAAATAAAAATTGTGAAAATTATCACATTCTGTTTTTAATTACAGGGTAGGAGTGAGTTCCTGCCCCAAGTGAAGGAAGTCAAGTAGCTTGGGGTCTTGTTCACAAGTGATGGCAAAATGGAGTGTGAGATGGACAGGCGGATTGGGGCGGCATCAGCAGTAATGCGGGTGTTGTACTGGTCCGTCATGGTGAAGAGGGAGCTGAGCCGAAAGGCAAAGTTTTTGATTTACCAGTCAGTCAATCTATGTTCCAACCTTCACCTATTGTCATGAGCTTTGGGTAGTGACCGAAAGGATGAGATCGCGGATACAGGCGGCTGAAATGAGCTTCCTCCGGAGGGTGGCTAGGC
This sequence comes from Neoarius graeffei, assembly GCF_027579695.1. Classification (NCBI taxonomy): domain Eukaryota; kingdom Metazoa; phylum Chordata; class Actinopteri; order Siluriformes; family Ariidae; genus Neoarius; species Neoarius graeffei. The sequence continues at coordinate 27,412,248 of NC_083570.1, forward strand.
TGACCTTTAGAGATAGGGTGAGAAGCTCAGACATCCGGAAGGATCTCGGAGTCGAGCCACTGCTCCTTCATGTCGAAAGGAGTCAGCTGAGGTGGTTCGGGATTAGGATGCCTCCTGGACACCTTCCTTTGGAGGTTTTCTGGGGATGTCCAACTGGAGGAGAGCTTGGTGTATACCCAGAACACGCTGGAGAGAACACACACACACACACACACACACACACACACACACACACACATATATATCATCTGGCCTGGGAGCACCTTGGGATCCTCCACGAGGAACTGGAAAGCATTGCTGGGGAGAGGGACGCCTGGAATACCCTGCTGCCACCGTGACCCGACTTCGGATAAGCAGAAGAAAATGGATGGATGGTTTTTATTTACAGTTTACACAGCGTTCCAACTTTTTTGGAATTGGGGTTGTAGCAATCAGACCGGTTTGCTTTCTTCCTAGCTGAGTACTAACAGCTACGTGGTCACCGTCATGACCATGATCTGCTCAGCCATATTCAAATACAGGCGAAGAGGTGCCTTGGTTTCTCCTCCTCAATAGAGGACAGGAACAATGTTGAGAGCCTAAAGAACATCAACAGCTCAAGCAATTTTCATCCTCAATAAGAAGCAGAGCCAGAGCGTCAGCGACGCGGTAGCTCACATGGCTGTACCATGAAATACCGAACTCATTTATAATTAGCCAAGTTGTTCATGAGAATGGTTAGATCTTCCAAACCAAACAAATTGGAATCAAAATCCATTGAAAACTCAGGGAGGAGTAGCAATTTTTATGAACTGTGGACAGACAGATGGACACCGCATGATGGCAATAACTCATTTTTTATTTTAAAAAAAATTAAGCTCTTAAGAAACTCAATTTCACTCAAATTTGATTAAAAAAATGCTACAGAAGATAATGTGAATCATTTCATGTTTCTATGAATTACTGTTATGAGACTTATGAACCAGGTGTAACAAGACGAAATCATAAAAAAGGGCACAAACCAAACGCACACTGGCACTGACGGCCATACTGTGTACATCTACAAAATCAGCCATATACTTTTAAAAAAAATTGCAATTTTGGAATTTCAAGTGATTGTGTTCTTGAATCGTATCCTAAGGAAGGTTTTTTGTTTTCCCCAAAGAACAGCATAAACAACAGTTGACTGTTAATAGAAAATGGGGAAAATTTGAAATAATTTAAAAAATAATGCACAGGCAAATGGACAGAATCTGAAGGACAGGATGAGATCATACTGCTTCACTCTCATCTCCATAGCTAGTGTTGCTCAATACAGTGGAATTACATGATTAAACATAACATCAGCCTCGCCCGTCTAGTCATATCTATTATACACTTTGCGCAGAGAACCAAAAACAGAAGGGCTGCTGGAGGCTAGAGATCTAAGCTCACTAGATTTCTGTACGACTTTGTTTCTACATCAGTTGGTGTACTAACTGTATGCCCAGAGGGAAGCAGCCAACATTCTGAACGTGATGTATTTTACGGCTCCAGCTAGCATCCATGCGCTGCACCAGAGAGGCTAAGCGTTCAATGCCCCTGCTGGAGGCGCATACAAGTATACGTATTCATCTGGCGATAGCGTTATTCACCGAGCCATATTACAGAGTCCAAAATGGCACGAAACTTGGCAAAAAATGAAGTCTAGTTCTACAAGAAAGGATGAGACACAAAGCTTTCTGGGGGATCGGCTACTCGTTATAACCCTTCATACAGATACGAGGCTGATTACAAGAAGCATGCTTGCCACTGAAGGAAAAGTCCACTCTAACACAATAGGTTTTGACTGAAAGATCTGTGAATTTGTTGGTTGGTGCTGTCCTTTCTTTACTCCCATGAGAAGTGATTGTGCAGCGCTCCGAGGTCACACGGTGACACTGCAAACGCAATGTGCTCGCCAATGATGTTTAATAGGAGGAAAACATTTCAACACTCTAAACATAAGGAATAACAACCGGGTTTCACTGTTCGCTCCTAAAAACAAAAAGAGCAAGAGCTTCATCGCTTAATCAAAAATTTTTCGGCGATACAAAGTATACAGATAGAGGTGAAAAACCTGCACAGCCTTAAAAAAAAAAAAGTGACACTAAATTGAACGAAATTGCAATATGCGTATTATCGACATATAACAAAGAATCCTGTCAAGTTTCATGAAATTCCTCCAAAAATTGTGAGAGGAGTTGACTTCAGAAGGTGACTACCCTTCCCAGGACAGACATCGCCACGACATAATCCCCCTTCAGGCCTTTCGGCCAGCGGGGGATAATAAAAATTGCGAGGGAAGTTGATTTCAGAAAGCAAGCACACCTTGATGAAATTGCCAAAGTTTGTGAATAGTCAAGGGCATAACTCTGGTAAAAATTTGCCCAAATTAAACAAAATTTCAATATGCGTATAACTGTCATATAATAAAGCCTGTTGCCAAGCTTTGAGAAATCCATCCAAAAATTGAGAGTTGTTGTCAGAAGGCAAGCACACCTTCATGAAAAATTGTGAAAATACAAGGTTGTTAATCAAGGGCCACAACTCTGGTAAAAGGTCACCGAATTGAACAAAATTACAATATGCATATTACCGACATACAACAAAGCCTTTTGCCAAGTTTGGTGAAATTCCTCCAAAAATTGAGAGAGGAATTGATTTCAGAACGAAAATGCACTCTCATGAACTTGTCAAATTATAATTTTCCTAATCAGGGCTGTAACTCTGGTAAAACGTGACCCAATTTAACAAAATTGCTATCTGCATATTACCAACATATAACAAAGAATCCTGTCGTTTCGTGAAATTCCTCCAAAACTTGTGAGAGGAGTTGATTTTAGAAGATGAGCACCCTTCCAGAGAGGGAGGGACGGACGGACATCGCCACGACACAATCCCTCTTCGGGCCTTTCGGCCAGCGGGGGATAATAAAAAGGTGCTGCCACATTGCTCTCTTTAGATAGAGACAAAGTGAGAACTAAATCCCACAGTACTGCTACAGTATTCGGTGTAACGTAGGCCACCATAAACATGTCAACGACAGAAGTCTAAACCAAAAAAAGTCATCTAGCAGCAAAATACTGTAACTGATATCATACATACTAATATTTCAGGTGGAGGTTTTTCTTTATCCTTTAAGCATCAACATTAGAGGACAACAACCCAAACTGGGGTGTTTAAGACCCTGGTGGAAGAAAGACAGCAGGCTTGAAGACTATCTGATGTGCCAATAGCTTCAAGTCATGCAGCTGTTGCATTCAAAACTCCCCACAGCAAGGTCTATCAACTATTGATTATGCATTTTGCACAATCAAATATGAGAGACAAGGCACAAATGGGATGCAGGGGAATCAAATAAGACTGACAGTGAAAGCCGAGGAAATGTATCGACTGATTTTTTATCCTTTCTACAAGGCGTGTGCAGGGAAGAGTTCCATCAATCTGTGAAGCTGGATAGTGAACAAGCAGCCTGACCTTATTTCCTGCCATCACTTCGTCACTTACAGTTTTTCATTTAAATAATAGGATACGACAGCAGCCGTCGGCAAGTCTAACCTTACGGTTAAGCATGTTGGGAGTAAATAAAAATGCTAACCGAGCTTGAATAATATCTTTTATTTAAATTTTTTTGTCCAGCGAGACTCAATTCTCCTTTAATCGCTGATTCGTGTTCCTTTTGTAAATATGTAATGCTCTAATATCCATATCATAATGCTCCCACCTCCAGGCTTCACTGTGGATAAGGTGCTGTTGGGATCATAGATGTAATCCTACCTTCTCCAAACATGATAGACTGAATTAATGCCAAAGAGGTTTAATTGTTGAGCAGTAGGCAAGTTAACAATTCACGCAATTCACGTTTTGATTTGATTCATGATGTTCTTCACTGTTCAATTTTTCCACAATATTTTTGAAAGAAAAAAAAATTAACTGAAGAAAATTTTATTACCAAAAAAATGCAACACTGAGTTTCCTTAACTTAAATATTCATTTTGTTGAATTAAAAAAAATTAGAAGAAGAAGAAGAAGAAGAAGAAGAAGAAGAAACTTGCCTTCATTTGTAAAATATATAGAGGATAGTACATGGCTACGCAAAGATATGAAGTATATTTTTGATTGGTGAACATATTCAAGAGCGAGTGAAGCAAACAAGTGATATTTTTCAACTTTATATCTTTGTGCAACTGTGTAAATGTTCTTTATATTATAATCAACAGAGGTGGACAAAAGTACCCAACTTCACTACTTAAGTCAAAGCACAGATCTCACTGGTCAAATGTTACTCCAATACAAGTGAAAGTTGCATAGTCCAAGTTTTACTCAACTTAAAGCAGATATGCAGAATTTTTATTTTTAAATACATTTCTGAGCAGATAGTATCTCCATCCTTGACTCTTGTATGCTGCATAAATGGGAATAAAAAAATATATATATATATTTTTTTGAGAGTTAAAATTGACTGCAAAGTTAGCATTCGAGCTGCCCCGCTGAGCCAGCCAGCCCTGAGTGCGTGACGTCACTGCGATAACCAGTTTTAAGGCCAAGGCCTTTTACAGCTATAGATCATCTCATCTCATCTCATTATCTGTAGCCGCTTTATCCTTCTACAGGGTCGCAGGCAAGCTGGAGCCTATCCCAGCTGACTACGGGCGAAAGGCGGGGTACACCCTGGACAAGTCGCCAGGTCATCACAGGGCTGACACATAGACACAGACAACCATTCACATTCACACCTACGGTCAATTTAGAGTCACCAGTTAACCTAACCTGCATGTCTTTGGACTGTGGGGGAAACCGGAGCACCCGGAGGAAAGCTATAGATCAAAGTCATATAAATAAAAATTTATGGTCAAAGTAAGAAATACTGTTACTGACTTGCTCAACTAAGACTGATTGATTGTGGGTTGACTCTCATTAAAACAGGATAGGTGTTATAACTTATGCAACATACATATACAACCCCGATTCCAAAAAAGTTGGGACAAAGTACAAATTGTAAATAAAAACGGAATGCAATAATTTACAAATCTCAAAAACTGATATTGTATTCACAGTAGAACATGGACAACATATCAAATGTCGAAAGTGAGACATTTTGAAATTTCATGCCAAATATTGGCTCATTTGAAATTTCATGACAGCAACACATCTCAAAAAAAGTTGGGACAGGGGCAATAAGAGGCTGGAAAAGTTAAAGGTACAAAAAAGGAACAGCTGGAGGACCAAATTGCAACTCATTAGGTCAATTGGCAATAGGTCATTAACATGACTGGGTATAAAAAGAGCATCTTGGAGTGGCAGCGGCTCTCAGAAGTAAAGATGGGAAGAGGATCACCAATCCCCCTAATTCTGCGCCGACAAATAGTGGAGCAATATCAGAAAGGAGTGAGTTCGACAGTGTAAAATTGCAAAGAGTTTGAACATATCATCATCTACAGTGCATAATATCATCAAAAGATTCAGAGAATCTGGAAGAATCTCTGTGCGTAAGGGTCAAGGCCGGAAAACCATACTGGGTGCCCGTGATCTTCGGGCCCTTAGACAGCACTGCATCACATACAGGCATGCTTCTGTATTGGAAATCACAAAATGGGCTCAGGAATATTTCCAGAGAACATTATCTGTGAACACAATTCACCATGCCATCCGCCGTTGCCAGCTAAAACTCTATAGTTCAAAGAAGAAGCCGTATCTAAACATGATCCAGAAGCACAGACGTCTTCTCTGGGCCAAGACTCATTTAAAATGGACTGTGGCAAAGTGGAAAACTGTTCTGTGGTCAGACGAATCAAAATTTGAAGTTCTTTATGGAAATCAGGGACGCCGTGTCATTCAGCCTAAAGAGGAGAAGGACGACCCAAGTTGTTATCAGCGCTCAGTTCAGAAGCCTGCATCTCTGATGCTATGGGGTTGCATTAGTGCATGTGGCATGGGCAGCTTACACATCTGGAAAGACACCATCAATGCTGAAAGGTATATCCAGGTTCTAGAGCAACACATGCTCCCATCCAGACGATGTCTCTTTCAGGGAAGACCTTGCATTTTCCAACATGACAATGCCAAACCACATACTGCACCAATTACAGCATCATGGCTGCGTAGAAGAAGGGTCCGGGTACTGAACTGGCCAGCCTGCAGTCCAGATCTTTCACCCATAGAAAACATTTGGCGCATCATAAAACGACAAAAAAGACCTAAGACAGTTGAGCAACTAGAATCCTACATTAGACAAGAATGGGTTAACATTCCTATCCCTAAACTTGAGCAACTTGTCTCCTCAGTCCCCAGACGTTTACAGACTGTTGTAAAGAGAAAAGGGGATGTCTCACAGTGGTAAACATGGCCTTGTCTCAACTTTTTTGGCATGTGTTGCTGTCATGAAATTTAAAATCACCTAATTTTTCTCTTTAAATGATACATTTTCTCAGTTTAAACATTTGATCTGTCATCTATGTTCTATTCTGAATAAAATATGGAATTTTGAAACTTCCACATCACTGCATTCCGTTTTTATTTACAATTTGTACTTTGTCCCAACTTTTTTGGAATCGGGGTTGTACATGCATGCATTTTCACTGATAAAACGTAAAAGGCTAATTAAATAATCAGATGAACTGAGACAATCACATTCTGAAGTAAATTAAATAATCTTATACCGGTAACTTAAACACACAATATAAGTTACATGTATTCATCTAAATGCAGTTCAACAACGCGTTTTTGTTGTTTTATATCCAAATGAGAGTCGGAGCTTACCCGTCTGTGTTCTCGCTTCTTGAAGGCCGACCTTGTGGCCAATTATTTTGAAACAATCTGACTTTCAGTTGTTCGTTCAGTTCTCCGTTCATTCGCTTCTTCCACGTAAGGGTGAGATGGCAGCAATATCCAGTTTAGAAATAAGACCGCTGGTCCACTCATTCTCTGTTTTGTCCATACGGAGTACTCTGCCATTACTGCTCGGCTCAGGCAATTACTAAAACCTGGGACGGAATGGGACGTCACCGGTTTTAGCAACAACCGCGGGAGGTCACTGGCCGAGCGATATGTCACATCCCGTTCCATCCCGGGTTTTAGCAACAACCCTTGGCTCACTCCAGGAGGACTAGTGCAACTGAACTTTCCTTTTTAAAAAATTAAATGAATAAAGTACAACCCCGATTCCAAAAAAATTGGGACAAAGTACAAATTGTAAATAAAAACGGAATGCAATAATGTGGAAGTTTCAAAATTCCATATTTTATTCAGAATAGAACATAGATGACATATCAAATGTTTAAACTGAGAAAATGTATCATTTAAAGAGAAAAATTAGGTGATTTTAAATTTCATGACAACACCACATCTCAAAAAAGTTGGGACAAGGCCATGTTTACCACTGTGAGACATCCCCTTTTCTCTTTACAACAGTCTGTAAACGTCTGGGGACTGAGGAGACAAATTGCTCAAGTTTAGGGATAGGAATGTTAACCCATTCCTGTCTAATGTAGGATTCTAGTTGCTCAACTGTCTTAGGTCGTTTTTGTCGTATCTTCCGTTTTATGATGCGCCAAATGTTTTCTATGGGTGAAAGATCTGGACTGCAGGCTGGCCAGTTCAGTACCCGGACCCTTCTTCTACACAGCCATGATGCTGTAATTGATGCAGTATGTGGTTTGGCATTGTCATGTTGGAAAATGCAAGGTCTTCCCTGAAAGAGACGTCGTCTGGATGGGAGCATATGTTGCTCTAGAACCTGGATATACCTTTCAGCATTGATGGTGTCTTTCCAGATGTGTAAGCTGCCCATGCCACACGCACTAATGCAACCCCATACCATCAGAGATGCAGGCTTCTGAACTGAGCGCTGATAACAACTTGGGTCGTCCTTCTCCTCTTTAGTCCGAATGACACGGCGTCCCCGATTTCCATAAAGAACTTCAAATTTTGATTCGTCTGACCACAGAACAGTTTTCCACTTTGCCACAGTCCATTTTAAATGAGCCTTGGCCCAGAGAAGACGTCTGCGCTTCTGGATCATGTTTAGATACAGCTTCTTCTTTGAACTATAGGGTTTTAGCTGGCAACGGCAGATGGCATGGTGAATTGTGTTCACAGATAATGTTCTCTGGAAATATTCCTGAGCCCATTTTGTGATTTCCAATACAGAAGCATGCCTGTATGTGATGCAGTGCTGTCTAAGGGCCCGAAGATCACGGGCACCCAGTATGGTTTTCCGGCCTTGACCCTTACGCACAGAGATTCTTCCAGATTCTCTGAATCTTTTGATGATATTATGCACTGTAGATGATGATATGTTCAAACTCTTTGCAATTTTACACTGTCGAACTCCTTTCTGATATTGCTCCACTATTTGTCGGTGCAGAATTAGGGGGATTGGTGATCCTCTTCCCATCTTTACTTCTGAGAGCCACTGCCACTCCGAGATGCTCTTTTTATACCCAGTCATGTTAATTGACCTATTGCCAATTGACCTAATGAGCTGCAATTTGGTCCTCCAGCTGTTCCTTTTTTGTACATTTAACTTTTCCAGCCTCTTATTGCCCCTGTCCCAACTTTTTTGAGATGTGTTGCTGTCATGAAATTTCAAATGAGCCAATATTTGGCATGAAATTTCAAAATGTCTCACTTTCGACATTTGATATGTTGTCTATGTTCTATTGTGAATACAATATCAGTTTTTGAGATTTGTAAATTATTGCATTCCGTTTTTATTTACAATTTGTACTTTGTCCCAACTTTTTTGGAATCGGGGTTGTACTTTCCTTTTCTAGTTTTCTTTAATTGTTGGTACTGCACCCTCTTTCAATATGGGCACCCTCTTTCAATATTCAGATCAGAGGTCTCGTACAAGTCTTCAGTAAAATGTGCAGAGCAGAGGAGAGACCACTTCGTAGGCGCCCAATGTGCCCGTGAACTTCTCGCAAAACGCGTCCAAATCTTTGTAGTTTGAACATTCTTGGGCCATGAATGCAACGTAAATCCACCTTCTGTCGTGTTACTGCACCCGCAAGCAACACATCTACGTGGCATGGTGATAAATTGGCTCAAAATGGAGGATCGGAGTTGCAGTCAGCTCTGTTTTTTAGTATAGCGGAAATGGCGAGGAGACCGATAGCCTTCCTGCTATGACGTTGCGGACGTCAAGGTCATTCACTCAGACCGCTACTTGTATGAATCACTTTATTCGTAAAAATTACTGTATTGGATTTATTGTTAACGCTTAAAACTATTCCTGTGCCATTCTTGAGGTCTCAAGGCATTTATAAACGAAAATGAGGCCATGGCTCTGCATACATGCTTTAAAGTACTTGCTTTTAAAAATACTTAAGTACATTTTCTGTCGATGCTTACAAAACCTAATGCCTCTGAAGCAACCGACTGGATTCAATGACAAGCTTGTAGAACCTGTAGAATAAATGCGTGGTAGAATGTTCCAAAATGAAACACAACTGAACTGAAAAAGAGCCTTTTCTGTAATTGTAACTCCTCCCCACTCCCCCAAAGCAGCATGGTAGTGTTCTGACCCAGCTCTGGCAGTGTGTGCACACATGCATGCATATGTTAATCAGGAAGACAGTGGAATAGCTGTAAATGCAGCTTGCTCAGAAAATAAAAAGGACAATCCAACCTGATTAAAACCCAGGTCCACACCTCGAGTTTAATAACTGCCCAACAACTTGCCTTAAGCAAGACAAAAAAAAAAGTGCAAGACCGTCATCTGACATCAAAACAAAAAATTCCAGCAATTTGTTGCGACTGACTAGTACAATACTGTCCATCTCACAGGTCTCATGTGCGTGCTTGTGCAAGTGTATGTATTCATGCGCATATGAATCTGCCTGTGGAATCATGGTGGTTTAATGTTAAGCTAGCTGGTCAGTGAAGCTCCACCTGACATGCTAGCAAAATCTTTTCAAACTCAAATTCATATTGGGTAGCTAACATTACTAGAAAAGAAAGATTTCTACATTTTGTTTATTTGGCAAGATTATGCGAAAACATTTCTGAAAAGCACTTCAGAGAAGTTAACATTATTCATGTTATTCATTCTGTTTTTACATGCTAACTAACAGTGTCCAAGTTAACTAGCTATGTGTAAACGTTAGGCGATGGCAACTTGATGAGAAAGTCCATAGAAAATCATTTGACTAACCAGACTGTATCAGAATTGCAATGTTATCGCTAGCTCTAAAAGCACATAAAACTTCATTGCAAGCTTTCTCTTGGAATAAAACGTTTACATACCTCAATATGCTTCTGCAGCTCGAACGGCAAGTTTTTGTAGGCTGTGATATGCTCCGTTTTAGGCAAACAAAGCAAACATTTAAAACGAAACAACTCTTTGTTCCTTTTAAAAAAACTCAAACATGGGTTCTAGCTGTAGAATCGTGGGTGCGTGCATTCCCCAGAAGAATCGCCTCCTTCCATTTTGCCATCAACTGATCGTGTTAAATAATGCTGCGGAGAAATAATTAATCTTGATTTTATCCAGTCTATGGACGTGACCCTAGTGATTACTGATAGGCTGTTTCAGTGTCACCTGCGAAAAACCAAATCACGTTTTAGAAAAGAAAAAAAACATCCACTTTCAAAAGTTGCTTCATAGTAACGAGGACCTTGATAGAAATGTAGCGAGGTAAAAAGTATGATATTTGTCTTTCAAATGTAGTGAAGTTAAAGTCATAAGTTGCCAAAAAAATCAATACTCAAGTAAAAGTACAGATACTTAAAAAGTGTACTTAAGTACAGTACTCAAGTAAATGTACTCCGTTACTGTCCACCTCTGTACATCGACACATCCACAAAAAAATACGCAAGTTAGTCAAAAGAATTTTAATCTTGAACCGGTTCGCCATTTTGACAACGTGCGTCCAGTCAGCAGGAAAACATTGGGAGAGACATCAGAGTGAAATATCAGGAATTATTATACATACGGGCCACTCTTCCATGGAATAAAAACACATATTCTATTCCCTTCTAGCAGGTTTATTGATAGCATGCAATATTATCATATCGATTATCCATGTATTACGCCACTCTCCCCAATGGAGAATGAGTGTGCAATATTGTTACAATATTGCACATCATCAAGACAACACGACGTCACACATCGGAGCTCATGCGAATATCCATTGACAAAATTTTTTCTGCTGCGCATGCACAGAATCATTTCTTTGCCCGCCACAAACAAGAGAAGACGAGGCTAATCCAGTGCTACTGCTAGGATTAAGCACTAAATAAACACACTGAAACTGAAGATGCACTGAATACCTGAAAGGCTACCCAAACGTCATTGTATTTTCTTCAGGTATATTTTCAAGAGGAAAAAAAACATACCAACAGACATTGAAAAACTGGAAGAGAGACACGTCGACGATAGAAAACTTCCGCACTAGCTTACTTCTCTCATACAGTGCCTTGAAAAAGTATTCATACCCCTTGAACTTTTTCACATTTTTCCACCTTACAACCACGAACTAAAAAGTTTTTTATTGAGATTTTATGTGATAGACCAACACAGAGTAGCACATAATTGTGAAGTGAAACGAAAATGATAAATGGTCTTCAAAATTTTAAACAAATAAAAATCTGTATTAGTATTCAGCCCCCCTGCGTCAATACTTTGTAGAGCCACCTTTTGCTGCAATTACAGCTGCAAGTCTTTTGTGGTATGTCTCTACCAGCTTTGCACATCTAGACCAGGGCTTTGAACCAGAATTTTTTTCCTATTGGTTCGTTCCGAACAGAAACGGAATTTTAACGTTTCCGGTTTTGAGTTCCACCATTAAATAGACGTTCCCGAACCGGTTAGAACAAAAAAATTTCATTCCCGGAACGGTTAATTACGTTCCCTGTCAGCTGTTTAACAAATGGCTATAAAATTATGTCTCTGTCTCATCCAGCTTAAGCCAAATGTAGGCTAATTCTATTACAACCTTCATTAAATAAGACAAGAAATAATTCAAAACAATTATTATTTCAAATGTTGGCGATTTGGATTCTCAGTATGTCTTCCCATCTACACAAACAGAAAAAGTGCCAAAAATGAAAGATAATTCGTTTAGTGTGTTACCAAAGGCTAGTCAGGCCCTATAGAGGGCTACCGCATGACGTCACCGCGCCACGAGATTTTGTTAGGCGCCATATTGGAAGACCAAGTACACATCTATGCAAGTACATACATACATAAAACAAACTACACCTGAAATGTAGCCAGGGCCGGTTCTGCCCTAATCTGGACCCGGGTGCAACATCGCGCAACCCCCCCCCAAAAAAAAAACACCAGTCTAAATCAGGACAACCATCACATAACTATAACTATAAACATTTTATATCAACTATTTTAACTAAATGGGCTATAATAAATAAGCCTGCAGGCAGCCACGGCGGGCTGCCTCAGAAAAGTAACCATTTGTCCTACCTTAAAACTCGTTTTGCATTTTCTGCCTCCTTTTTTGTATTTTCAACCCTCCGTTTATTTTCTTTCCTTTTCTGAAAACCCGATTTGTGTCCAGACATTTTGTTCTGCTACCAACGAACTAACTCGTCAGGTCTCGTCTCTCGAGCCCACGATCATTCCCGTGGGAAGGGCAACAACTGATACATTTTTACAAACAGCCAATAGGGAGGTTGCAACGTTCAGGCTCTTCTTTGCTCAGACACTCATGGCTTTTTTATTTGTAGGCTACGGAAACTTTGAGGAACGAAATAAAAACCGGTATTAACCGGTTACCGTTATTTTTAATCAGAGTTTCTGTTCCGGAACATAAAAAATAATAAAGTTTCTGGTTTCGTTTCTGTTCCATGTGAAATAGAAAAAGTTCCCGGTTTTCGTTTTCGTTCCTTGAACCGGTTCAAAGCCCTGATCTAGACACTGAAATTTTTGCCCATTCTTCTTTGCAAAATCGCTCAAGCTCAGCCAGATTGGATGGAGAGCGTCTGTGAACAGTTTTTCAATTTTCAAGTCTTGCCACAGATGCTCAGTGGGATTTAGGTCTGGACTTTGACTGGGCCATTCTAACACATGAATATTCTTTGATCTAAACCATTCCATTGTAGCTCTGGCTCTATGTTTAGGGTCATTGTTTTGCTGGAAGGCGAATCTCCTTCCCAGTCTCAAGCCTTTTGCAGCCTCCAACAGGTTTTCTTCCAGGATTGCCCTGTATTTAGCTCCATCCATCTTCCCATCAACTCTGACCAGCTTCCCTGTCCCTGCTGAAGAAAAGCATTCCCATAGCATGATGCTGCCACCACCATGTTTCACAGTGGGGATGGTGTGTGCAGGGTGATGAGCAGTGTTAGTTTTCCGCCACACGTAGCGCTTTGCATTTAGGCCAAAAAGTTCAACTTTGGTCTCATCTGACTAAAGCACCTTCTTCCACATGTTTGCTGTGTCCCCTACATGGCTTCTGGCAAACTGCAAACAGGACTTCTTATGCCTGTCTTTCAACAATGGCTTTCTTCTTGCCACTCTTCCAAAAAGGCCAGATTTGTGGAGTGTACGACTTATAGTTGTCCTGTGCACAGATTCTCCCACCTGAGCTGTGGACTTCTGCAGCTCCTCCAGAGTGATCATGGGCCTCTTGGCTGCTTCTCTGACCAGTGCTCTCCTTGCTCGCTCTGTCAGTTTAGGTGGACAGCCATGTCTTGGTAGGTTTGCAGTTGTGCCATACTTTTTCCATTTTTGAATGATGGATTGAACAGTGCTTATTGAGATGTTCAGAGCTTGGGATATTTTTTTATAACCTAACCCTGCTTTAAACTTCTCCAGAACTTTATCCCTGACCTGTCTGGTGAATTCTTTGATCTTCATGATGCTGTTTGTTCTTCAGTGTTTTCTAACAACACTGGGGGCAAAGGATCCCTGGAGGAGTAGCACCTTTCTGGTTGGCCTAAAACAATATGACATCCCAGACAGGTCTCCCTATATCCAGCGTTATGTGATGCGCAATATACTGCCATTTGTCATCAGCTAGTGGTCACACCATCTAGCCTCTCACATAACGAAGACCGTACGCAGTGGCTCTTAGCGCCGCCCCTAGTTTTGCAGAACGCGACGGATCTAGGGGAGACAACCCCGATATAAAATCAGACAGGTGATGTGTGGACCTGCGACCCCATCACCTAATCTAAATTTCTCGCATTGTAAAGTTTACACGCTATGGAAAGTACAACTACGGTAAATCCTATACTTCCAGTCCCGGGAGTGGACAGGAATCCAGTCATCGGAGGTGGTGCTGTCCAGCCGTCAGGAGGAGCGTATGATGGTGGGTCCTTAAATCCTCAAGGAAGGGGCTCGCCTGATCTCGGCACCAATCGCGAGGCTCTATTGCATTGCAGGAAAACCTGTTTTATGGCTACCTTTAACGCATGTACACTTCGAGATAACTCTAAGGCAAAGGAACTGGCTTACTGTGCTGGCTCACTTGGTATTGAGATACTTGGAATCCAAGAACACCGACTAGTCCATCAAGATCAACTTGTCTTCAGTAATATCGAAGATTGCTACCTCGTCACTACATCTGCATGGAGGAATGATGCACAGGCTTCGGTGGGAGGGGTTGGCCTCCTACTTAGTAAATGGGCAAAGAAAGAGCTGTGCGATACTCGATCGTACTCACCACAAATTCTGCTTTCAGTGTTCTCGGGTAATCCTGCCACCACAGTTATAGTCGCCTACTCACCCACAAATGTGTCAGAAACAAGCGATATAGAGCAATTCTATAATGACCTTTGCCAAGCAATTCGCGATGCGCCAGCGAACAACTTTCTTGTCATCTTGGGAGACTTCAATGCCAGGCTGGGTCCAGAGGTCACGCGTTTTCCCTTTCATGATGCAACCAACAGAAATGGTTAATACCTTTCAGATCTCATGACTGAAAATAATCTCATAGCAGCTAACACCAACTTTAAGAAGCGCATTGGTAAGAGATGGACCTTCTCGGATCGAGCCACTCTGGCTAAGTGACAACTCGACTACATCCTGGTCAGAAGTAAATGGCGCAACAGTGTTCTGAACACTGAGTCCTATAACAGCTTCGATAGCCTTGGCTCTGACCATCGACTAGTTTCTATAAGAGTTCAACTTAGTCTTCGAGTACCCAAACAGAAATCTAAACCCGTCTGCTACGATTGGAGATGCTTCGCTGCTACACCTAGTATGCAAGGTCAGTACAGTGTGCAGGTCAAAAACCGCTTCGATCTC
Source organism: Neoarius graeffei (assembly GCF_027579695.1). Lineage (NCBI taxonomy): Eukaryota > Metazoa > Chordata > Actinopteri > Siluriformes > Ariidae > Neoarius > Neoarius graeffei. The sequence goes on from NC_083570.1 coordinate 27,427,456, forward strand.
TTAGATAACACTGGCAACCCCACTACAAGATACCAGCACTTTATGGACGCCAACAAAGAAGCTGCCGAAGTCTGTGTTCCCAAAAAGGTGAAATCAAAAAAGGAGCTTAGATCCCTGCATCCTGATGTCATAGCAGCCAGAGGCAAACTGAACGAGATCCATTCTGAGAGAACCGCAGCAAGCAGTGAGAATCGGGACGAGTTGAACTATACCCTGGATTGCGCCAGAAAGGATCTTTATGCAGTATACAATCGTCTCCAAGCTGAATACCTGGAGGAAAAAGCAAAAAGGGTGGAGACAGCGGATGCCAATAGGCAGTATAGAGAGGCCTGGGAGGTCATAAATGAAATCAGTGGCTGTAGGAAGAAGGCTTTATACGGACGAATTGCTGGAAGCAGCCCAGAGGAGTGAGTGTCAACTTGGTATACTCATTTTAAGAACCTGCTTGGTAACCCTCCCCCTGTGGAAGATCCTGATGATGACATACCAGTAGTCCTCACAGATATAGACGATGGTCCATTTACCGTCGGAGAATACGCCCGTGTCAAGAAGACCCTCAGACAGGGAAAAAGTACTGGTCCAGACAACATTCCACCTGAAGTTGTGAAATATTGTGATCTTGATAAAATCATACTGGACTTTTATAACCAGGCACTACTAGAGGGAAGCAAACCGAAGCAGTGGTCCCTCTCTAACATTCCCCCAGTTCCTAAGACGGGTAATCTATCAATCACAGACAACTACCGAGGTATCAGTCTCACCTGCGTCATTGCCAAGATCTACAACCGTATGATTCTCAATCGTATACGTGGTCCTATTGACCCCTACCTCAGAGATAACCAAAATGGATTCAGAGAAAATCGGTCAACTTTAAGTCATATTCTTGCTCTACGCAGAATACTTGAGGAGGCTCGTAAAAACAACTTGACATGCGTGCTCACATTCCTGGATTTCAGAAAAGCCTTTGATTCCATCCACCGGGGTAAAATGATAAAGATCCTCAAGGTCTATGGCATCCCCGAAAGACTGCTTGGAGCAATCAACGCGATGTATTCTGACACTCGAGCAAAGGTCGTGACCCCGGATGGGGAGTCGGAAGAATTCAAGATCTCTGCAGGCGTGTTGGAAGGGGATACCCTTGCCCCTTACCTATTTGTGATAGTTCTCAATTTTGCCCTCCGTAAAGCCATCGACGAACGAAAGCTTGATCTGGGCTTCACAATAACACCAAGATGGTCATGCAGAAACCCTGAAAAGACCATAACAGACCTGGACTTTGCCGATGGCATTGCTCTCCTATCCAGTGACTTCAATCAGGTTCAGAGGCTGCTGTTTAGCATCGAGAAAGAATGCAATCGCATTGGCCTAGTCCTAAATGACAGGAAGACCAAAGTCATCATTTGTAATTTGCCATCTTCTGCTTCTGGTCCACTGGTAACCAGTGAGGAAAATGCTATCGAGGAGGTCAAAGAGTTTAAATATCTTGGCTCTTGGGTCAACTCGACTGAACAAGATCTAAAAGTTAGGAAAGCCCTTGCCTGGAAAGTGCTCAGTGACTTAAGTACAATCTGGAAGTCAAGTGTCTCCCGGGATCTAAAGATCAGGCTCTTCGTGACAACAGTAGAGTCAGTTCTACTATACAGGTGCGAGTGTTGGTCTTCGACATCGACCCTTGAAGTGTCACTCGATGGTGCCTACACTCATATGCTGCGAACAGCACTTAACATCAGCTGGCAGAGCTTCGATCCAAATGAAGATCTATATGGAATGTTCCCCAGAATCTCGGACAAAGTGGCCTGGAGGAGGCTGGGACTCGCCGGCCACTGTTTCCGCCATCAAGAACTACCCACTGGGGAGCTACTACTCTGGGAGCCTACCCATGGACACAGGAACCCGGGCCGCCCACCAACAACATTCATCGACCTTCTAAAGGAGGTGGTTTGTGCAGCGACCACGTCCGAGCTGGGGTCCTGCATGGCTGACCGTGAGGACTGGTCTTCCAGGCATGTGACTCGGCTGAGGCCGCCCTGAGTGAGTGAGTGAGTTCTCTAACAAACCACTGAGGCCTTCACAGAACAAGTGTATTTATGCTGAGAGTAAATTACACACAGTAGGACTCTATTAACTAATTAGATGACTTCTGAAGGCAACTGATTGCACTGGATTATATTTAGAGGTATCAGAGTACAGGGGGCTGAATACTAATGCACACCACATTTTTCAGATTTCTATTTGTTTAAAATTTTGAAGACCATTTATCATTTTCGTTTCACTTCACAATTATGTGCTAGTCTGTGTTGGTCTATCGCATAAAATCTCAATAAAAAACTTTTAAGTTCGTGGTTGTAAGGTGGAAAAATGTGAAAAAGTTCAAGGGGTATGAATACTTTTTCAAGGCACTGTACTATCCCTATCATTAGTTTGAGAGCAAGTTGTGAAATCATACATGGCGCACCTTTCCTGAGACGATTAGTTGTGGTTCTATGAACTTTCCAGGTTCCATATCATCAAAACAATTGTACTGGTGTGGGATGCTTAAGGACTTGCTATGGGTCTGTATCATTTTCCATCCGAGTATTATTCAATAATGTTCCTGAGAACTTTAGAAAACTTCACCTTCACAATGACAGCAAGTTTAGTCAAAATATTATTTCTGTTTAAATCATTCTTGATTGGTCCTTATACTTTAAAGTACAGTGAAAATACACTCACAGCTTAAAATCATTCACGGGACACAGCACCGTATACTGAAGCCCGACACGGAGCATCAACCACAAACAGCCTTAATGGTTAAATCAGTGCCCAAGTCCACACAGACTCAAAAGACTTGGATTGTTTACATCCATCTGCACAAAGCCAGCATTATATAATTTAACAGCAGAACAGATTTCTCTTATGAGAGACATGCTGAGCTTTTATTAATCAGTGTAACACGTATGCTCATTTATAGCAAGCAGGGGTGATTAGGAGCAGAGCTCATCTCTTCAATATCAAGTGTAAGAGTCTCTCCTCGCTGAAATGTGTGACCTGGGTAGGGAATGCAGGCTCTTGACCCTAATGAAACGTTAAGCAGCACACTCATCTTCCCTCAGTTGTGAGCAAAGCAACTGAAAGTTAGACTTCAAAAAAAAAAGTGAGCTCAACATTGGTATTCGATATAAAATGGGAACGCAATCCATGGAAAAAAGGCATATCTATTCAATGTTCTTGAGACTACAGACACTCAAAAATACATTAAGTCCCTCCCTAACAGTTATTCACCATCACATCCCGTACACATTCCGAATAAAGCCACACTATGGGTCCATTTCCATAATGTGCAGCATAATATTCTCAAATAGATCAATTATGTCTCACAATACAAAAGCCACTTTCAAAAATGGAATGCAGGCCATCTCTCTCAGTGCATTTTCCATTATGTAAGAGAGGTGACATTGTTCTCAGCCCTTGGGGAGGAGGCTACAGCTCATTACAGGCTAAATCTCGCCACTCACGACCTTACAATGCAACAGCACGTTTCTGCGGTTGTGTGTGCATTCAGGATGTTCCCCCTTAACACGCTCTCAGCACCACGACTGCAAATACACAGAACCTTCACTGCCCTGCTGGCCAAAAACACATGAGGTATCTTTACACACCATTCACTAAATCTAAATAGAAAACCTCAAAAAGGACACTGCTTTTATTCTGGTAATACATAACTCTTTAAATTTCTTCTCCAGCACTAAGCCTACACTGACTTCTCACCTCGGCAGCTTATCGCCTTCTCATTTAACTAGTGAAACAAAATATATATATTAAAAAGCCTTGACATGTTTGGGACTACTTTTAATACCATGTCAGAGTGTACCTTGGAGATGGAGGGAATTGTGACCCAAAACAAAACCCCAACCTTTTTTCCCCCCATTTCAAATAACATGAGCAGTTTCTAATTTTGTAGTCAAGACTACCTAAACTGACACTGAGAAGAAAAACTATCACACACTTAAGCACAGTGAAATTCATCTCTGCATTTAACCCATCTGAAGCAGTGAAAACACACACACACACACACACACACGCGTGAGCAATGAGCAGTGGGCAGCCATGCCACAATATCCAGGGAGCAGTTGGTGGTTAGGTGCCTTGCTCAAGGGCACTCTAGCCTAAGGCTGCCCCACGTTAACCTAACCACATGTCTTTGAACTGTAGGGGAAGCTGGAGCACCCAGAGGAAACCCACGCAGACACGGGGAGAACATGCAAACACCACACGGAAAGGCCCCCATCAGCCGCTGGACTCGCACCCAGAACCTTCTTGCTGTGAGGTGACAGTGCTGACTTTCAGAGGTTGAGACCAAGTCAAGACCAGTGTGTGTGTGTGTGTGTGTGTGTGGGGGGGGGGGGGGGGGGGGGGGGGGAGACGACCATTAACAGTAACGAAAATTACGCATTAGCAATGAGTCACGTTACTGGTTGCATTTGAAGCACGAAATTTTACATCCAATCACATTAATGATGTTAACAAATAAATCAGATAATGCATTGGCAATTTGGTGAAATCCCCACAGTTGTGGTCTTGAAATAAAATCCCAAGTCCTCCATGTCCGAGACTGAGACAAGAGAGTAAAAATGCAGTCAATTCCAAGACCAGACGAGACCGAGACCTTCAAAAAGTGGTCTGGAGACCAAGACCAGTCTCAAGTACTACAACACTACTGATTCTGTAGTAACAGCTACTGTATTAATTAGAATGATCCCATTAATTATGCTGGCTTGACGGCACAAACAATGTTCTTCATAAGCTTTTTATTTTATCGATATTATGTTCAGAAAACTGTACTGTTTTCAAGTTGCAATTTTTGATGAATACCCATGAAAATTAACAGATGCACAGCTGCCTCCAAAAGTATTGGAACAGAAAGGCCAAAACTCCGCCGCCCCGTGACACTTGGATTGAGATCAAAAGATGAATGAGATGGCAGATCAGAATTTCATCCTTCATTTCCTGATATTTCCATCACGTGGCACCCTTGGTGGCAGACCACCAATTTATAGATGAGCAAAAGTATTTGAACAAAAGCGTTCTGATCTCAAAACACGAACCGCTTCAGTGTCTTTTTAAAAATAATAAATAAATAAAAAATAATAAAGTATTGCGGTTCCAATACATTCAGATGGGACTCTAGATCCTGTACAGGAAAAGGGCACTTGTGCTTTGGGGAAAGATCAGAATTACAGCAATGCTCCACAGAGAAGACTTAGGGGTGCTTTTATTTTTACTCAGACAGTCGTGCAGTCCAAACCATAGGAGCTACAGATATGAAATCATTATGTAGGTACATGGAGAATCAAGCAACACCCTAGCAACCACTTGGAATGTCTGAGCAGCCACCTAGCAACAGCCTAGCAACCAAATGGAATAGCATGGAAACATTTCATCATTTCAAAGCTTTACAGCTTTGAGCATGTTTTAACCTTTTACCCTGCAAACATAATTTTTTACATTTTAACCAGCCACCAGCCTCAAACAGTGGAAAGACAACAAACAGGCAGGTTTCTATTCAGGAAAGGCAGCAGGTGTGGTCATGAATTCAGAGTAGTCTGACACGGTCTGATTTCTATTGTCTCACTGATGCACAAAGGCATTTCCCAACAAACAAAAGTGTTTCCAAAGCCAATCACTCCTGATTGTTTGGCTTGGCTCGGCTCGATCGTTAGGGCATCTCTATCCTGCTGGGTTGAGGGGTCAAAGGTTAACTCAAGTCAAAAAGCATGGAGGACATTGGACATTGTGATCCAGAAAGACTCTGATTAGATGCACAGCTTTGAATTTCACTGGTCATTCATGCTTGTATGGTTACATGTACTGAAAATGTAATGGTTAGTAATGTTTAATTATATTGTGATGTCTGGACTGTTTAGGGGAAGACAAAAAATATATATATATTCAAAGCATACACTGATTGCATCCACAAGATTAAAACCAGGAAACTACGGCCAGAGAAACAACTCAACTGCTAACAAAACACTTAAACGGTCATGGCAAAAACATAACTAGAAGTAATCCTAATAACAGTTAGAAGTTTCTCTGTGGAAATATGTGATCAAACTTCTCCACGTTCAAGGCTCCATTATCTCGCATTATTTAGTTCTTTGGAACTGTGAGGAAAACTGGGTGTAACCATTAGTAGGATGGGAACATTGTTTATCTGATTTAATATCTTCCGAAAGTCTTCAGTTTTGAACTCAAGAAAAGATTTTGGGATGTAATCACGTCGTAACAAGCGAAGAAAAGAATTACATTCACTGGCCGCTTTATTAGATACACCCAGACACCTGCTCTTTTATGCAATTATCTACAACCCCAATTCCAAAAAAAGTTGGGACAGTGTGAAAAACAAATAAAAAAAAAAAAAGGGAAGATTTGCAAATCATGGAAACGCTATTTTTCATTGAAAACGGTACAAAGACAACATATCAAATGTTGAAACTGAGAAATTTTATGTCAGCAACACATTTCAGAAAAGTTGGGATAGGGACAACAAAAGACTGAAAAAGTTGTGTAATGCTTTAAAAAAAACAACAATTTGGTTAATTGGCAACAGGTCAGTAACATGATTGGGTATAAAAAGAGCATCCCAGAGAGGCGGAGTCTCTCACAAGTAAAGATGGGGAGGGGTTCACTGCTCTGTGAAAGACTGCATGGGCAAACAGTGTGACAACTTAAGAATAACGTTCTTCAGTGTAAAACTGTAAAGAATTTGGGGATCACATCATCTATGGTACATAATATCATTAAAAGATTCAGAGAATCTGGAGAAAATCTCTGTATACAAGAGACAAGGCTGAAAACTGACATTGGATGCCTGTGATCTTTAGGCTCTCAGGCAACACTGCATTAAAATCAGACACATGTCTGTAGTGGAAATCACTGTATGGGCTCAGGAACACTTCAGAAAACCATCATCTGTGAAAACAGTTCATTACTGCATCCACAAATGCAAATTAATCCTCTGGGGTCGAGAGCTTCGCCGGCGAAGCTTGGCAGGTCTAGAGTGAGTAGGTCATGTATTCAGATTAATATCCTTGCGAGTTTTTATCATGCAAGCATGATAAACATATTGACAAACTTTATACTTAACACTTTCCTATGTGCCCACTGCCAAATAATATTGTTTTTAAATTACCTAAATTAGAAAAAACATAAAACTTGTCACCTTATTCAGGTCACACCAGAGTCGGAGCACTGAGTGCCCACTTACACATTCATAAAAGACTATTCCCATGGTAACGGCATGATAATCACTTTCACCATTTTTATTTGTTTCTCTTTCGCAGTGGAAAGCCCACCTGACCGTAAACAGGATAAATGTGTGAGCCATAGTTTAGGCTACTTGTTTGGAGGTAAAACTTGTTGCAAGATGGAACGGTGATTTGATGCTCAGGAGGCGCTTCGGATGATTCAGGACAGCCATTCAGTTCATGATTCAGGACAATCAATCATTCAATTCAGTCTTGAGAACCGCAACACTGATGAGTGGTGCCTTTTTTTTTTTACTTTGACTCAATCCAGCCGAAGATCTATTTAAGTGTAAATATTTATTCTATTTATTATGAGCATATCAGTTATGTGTGCACTGTACATGCACATACACAGGAAAAATGACTGAGCAATTTTTTCCCCAGAGTTAAAAGCATCTTCCTCAAAAATAGTTAATTTGATTCCATTCTGAATTTAGAGTGCAAAATTTGGAGTTGGAGCAAGATTACAGAATAATTGTGTAACGGAGTTGCTTGTGGCTCTGAACGGAGTAAAATAGTACAAGAGTTAATTTCAAGACACATTGAATGGAGTCAAATACCACCACAAATACTAAAATATTAACAATGAATCGACTACAATTAATTCTGGAAAAAACAGCTTGATCAAAAGAGTAACTTTTACTCTTTTTAGAGAGGGACCAAATGTTATCTGGTGTAGAATAATATTTTCTTCAATTTGAGTAAATTTTACTCAGGCAAATTTCCTGTGTAATCTTTGCATGCTTCTTGAGGAAACAAAATGTGCGCCGGCGCTTGTTTGCTCTCTTTTTGTCGTCGTCTTTTTCTAGCACTCTAATGATTTTGGTATGCTCTGATGTCAATTTCAACAAATCTAAGCAGGATTTTTCATTCATATGACTTTCTGCTACAATAATATCTATGTAGTATGTACATCATAATTGTACTTAGAAAAAAGACAGATACATGTAGATGTAAAAAGCAGTTTTAGAACTGTGTTGGAATATGTGAAAAAAATATTACCTAACCCATTGTGGTGAACCGTTTTCATCACTTGACCTGATGGGATTAAGAGTTGGCAGTGGGAGGGGTTTTCACTCTTCTCATTGAATGGAGTTTTTTACTCTCCTTATTGAATACCCCTCCCACTGCCAACCCTTTATCCCAAAACAATAGGATGTAATTTTTTTTTGATTACCAGTTAATTGTCCAAATCAATAGAGCAGATTTAAGTTTTTGTGCTTGATATATTCCTAAGACTGAACAGAATCACCTCAAGTGACCAAAATGGTTCGTCACAATGGGTAAGCTCATGTTTTTTCACACATTCCAACACAGTTCTAAAACTGCTTTTTACAACATTGTGTGTGTTATTTTTTAAAAGTACAGTCATGACATACACACTACATAGATATTATTGTAGCTGAACTTGTGTTGAATACAAAAAAAAAATGACTTTGAAAATACTGCTTAGATTTGTTGAAATTGACAAAATCAGAGCATGCCAAAATCATTAGTGCCAGAAAATACCCTCAGACCCCAGAGGGTTAAAACCAGATATAAACGATATCCAGAAACACTGCCACCTCCTCTGGGCCCGAGCTCTTTTACGATGGAGTGAGGCAAAGTGGAAAATTGTCCTAAGGTCTCACGAATCAAAAGTAGAAACTCTTTTTAGAAATCATGGACACCATATCCTCCAGGCTAAAGAGGAGAGGGACCATCCGGCTTGTTTTCAGTGCACAGTTCAAAAGCCAGCATCTGTGATGGTATGAGGGTGCATTAGTGCACATAACATGGGTAGTTTGCACATCTGCGAAGGCATCATTAATGCTGAATCATATATACACATTTCAGAGCGATATGCTGCCATCCAGACAAAATCTTTTTCAGGGAAGGCCTTCCTTCTTTCAGCAAGACAATGCCAAACTGCTTTCTCCACATATTAAAACTGCACGACTCCATAGTAAGAGTCCAGGTGCTAAACTGGCCTGCCTGCAGTCCAGACCTGTCTCCCATTTAAAACGTTTGGCACATTATGAAGCACAAAACACGACAAATGAGATCCCAAACTGTTGAGCAACTGAAATTGTACATCAGGCAAGAACGGGACAACATTTCTCTTTCAAAACTACAGCAATTGGTCTCCTCAGTTCCCAAACATTTACAAAGTGTTGTTAAAAGTAGAGGTGATGAAACACAGTGGTAAACATGCCCCTGTCCCAACTTTGAGAAGTGTTGCTGACATTAAATTCAAAATGAGCATATATTTTTCAAAAAACAAGAACATTTCTCAGTTTCAACATCTGATATGTTGTCTTTGTACTATTTTCAATGAAATATAGGGTTTCCAAGATTTGCAAATCACCACATTCTGTTTTTCTTTACAGTTTACACAGCATCCCAACTTTTTTGGAATTGGGGCTGTAATCAGCCAATCCCTTGACAGCAGCACAATGCATAAACTCATGCAGATAAAAATTAAGAGCTTCAGTTGGTGTTCACTTCAAACATCAGAATGGGAAAAAACTAATCTCTGTGACTTTCACTGTGGCATAGGTGTTGGTGCCAGATGGACTGGTTTGAGTATTCTAGAAACTGCTGATCTCCTGGGGTTTTCACTCTCTCTCACACACACACACACACACACACACACACACACACACACACACACACACACACACACACACACCAGTCTCTCAAGTTTACACAGAATGGTGCGAAAAACAAAAAACATTGAGTGAGCGACAGTTCTGTGGGTGGAAACGCCTTGTTGATAAGAGAGGTCAGAAGAAAATGGCCAGATTGGTTCGAGCTCCCAGGAAGGATATATAGTAACTCATAGGAACTCTTTACAACTGTGGTGAGCAGAAAAGCATCTCAGCATGCAACAGCAGACCACCACATTGGGTTCCACTCCTACCAGCCAAGAACAGGAATCACAGAATCAAGAACAAGTTCCTATTAAAAGTGGCTGGTGGGGGCGTCGTGGCTCAGGTGGTTAAGGCGCCATACCATGAATGCGGGCGACCCGGGTTCGATTCCGGCCCGAGGTCATTTCCCGATCCCTTCCCGTCTCTCTCTCTCCCGCTCATTTCCTGTCTCTACACTGTCCTATCCAATAAAGGTGCAAAAAGCCCAAAAAAATATCTTAAAAAAAAAAAAAAAAAAAAGTGGCTGGTGAGTGAATGTCACATGCACATTCTGTAGATTTTCTAGATTCCTTTTTGGCTAAAATATAAAGTACTTTATTATGCGTTCTTGCCATTTTGATCATTTCTCTGTTCTCTTGTTAGCGTGGCTCAATTGATTTGACTCGGCTCCCAATGCTTATATTATTGACAGCAATTAAAGTCAACTGTGACAGGAGATCCCCCCCCCCCCCAATCACAAGGTTCTGAGCTATTATTTTTATTGTAAAATAATTAGTCAGGATGGAGGTTTTCAGAGCCGTGCATCCGTCTCCATGGTGGTCTGACTGATCTATAGACGTCTCTACTTTAATGTGGTCAGATGCTGTTTGGTCATAAACCAATGACACTAATAGGAGACTTCAATAATACATTATTGCTGCTATACTGCTATCAGAAGCATAGATCTCTCACACTCCCTTAGCGGATGTGCAGCAGCATGAACACTTCACGGAGTTAAAGAGGCCTCAGATCTGGGTGAGGAGGGAGCGGAAAGATGCGAGCTTGGTGTTCTCTGGTGCTAATGAGCAATGTCTCACTGTGAACATATTAAGTACCATTTCAGATCGATCACAGCAGGGGCTAACGTTGCGGTCCCATTACCTACGGCTTTGTTCTCCTGTTTCTGCAATTAGAGTAGTGATGCTAGAAGACGACAGCTTTCCTTGCTGATTTAGAAGTGTGCGTGGGGGGGAGGGGATAAGGAGGAGGCAGGCAGTCTGTTTTCTGTCTATTTCTATAGCTGCTGCGCAAATCAGGAAGCAACTTGGGGTTACGTAAAAATTTGTATATGATACGGTATTTTTATATAAAAAATATAAGCCTTTTCACTCAATGTGTTCCTCTTAGGTTTTAAAAACAGTCTTTCGCTGAAATAGGTTTTGAGATTTTCTCCCTCTCTCTCTGCTGACAGACAGCAGTCTGTGCCCGCATGTTGCTATCGCCAGTGAACGAGTGCACCCATCTGTAAAAATTCTCCAAGAGCTGCACCTCATGAAATATTCAGCCGCGTATTACGGATGGAGCCGAGGGCCAGAATACTAACACAGACGCGCTGCTGCTGGGCTGAAGCCTCCTGCAAATACAATTTCTCATCCTTATTTAAAAAAAGAAGTCAAGGAAATAGAGATTAAAAAAGGTTCTATTTCATGATAACGCATCACAGATCTCACAAGAAGAGCTTCATTCGTTACAGTACCAAGTTACAGCATGTGGCTGCACAAGCTGATTTAGCACAGGCTAAGAGTTCATGACTGTTTTAACTTTACCAGAAAAAGTAGCTGCTGTATTTAGAAATGTGCTGCAGTGTCCAAGCCATAAGGGTCAGACCTGCATGATTCATCAAACCCCAGGTTATTTTCAAGCCAGCAGCAAGCAGGCAAAACTGATGGCACACAGTGTCATCATTATTACAGGATAAAGAAGTGAAGCACAGAGGAAAGACGGGGAAAAAAAACGGAGAGAGCACGAGTTCAGAACCATAGCCATGACAGAGCCAAGAGAGTAAAACTGGCTCTGCGCTCTGGATGGGAGGGACGTCATATGAGCTCTCTCCTGTCAATCACAGAGAGACTAGCCAATCACTGGTGTCTGTGAGCTCACGTATGAGGAAGAGGGCAGAAAGCGCTATACACATTAAATTTTGTTAATTACACTGGACATATACAACATAGTGCGTATAGCTGTATTGTGCATGTATACACCTTTCTCCCTCCATCACTCACTTTCTCTCTCCTTCCATCATTCGCTTTCTCTCCTTCTGTTGCTTGCTTCCTCTCTTCTTCCATCACTCATGTTCCATCACCTGCTTCCTCTCTCCTTCTTTCTTTCTCTCCCTGCATTATTCCCTTTCTCTCCCTCCATCCCTTGCTTCTTCTCTTCTTCCACTCACTTTATCACTTGCTTCCTGTCTCCTTCTTTCTTTCTCTCCCTGCATTATTCCCTTTCTCTCCCTCCATCCCTCATTTCTTCTCTTCTTCCACTCACTTTCTATCACTTGCTTCCTTTCTCCTTTCTTTCTCTCCCTGCATTATTCCCTTTCTCTCCCTCTATCCCTCGCTTTTTCTCCCTCCATCCCTCATTTCTTCTCTTCTTCCACTCACTTTCTATCACTTGCTTCCTCTCTCTTCCTTTCTTTCTCTCCCTGCATTATTCCCTTTCTCTCCCTCCATCACTCGCTTTCTCTCCCCATTACCTGCTTTCTCTCTCCATCACTCACTTCCTCTCTTCTTCCATCACTCGCTTCCTTCCTCTCTCTCTGCATTATTCCCTTTCTCTCCTTCCACCAAACACTTTCTCACTCATGGCTTTCACTCAGTCCGTCTGTGCATCTCCATATGTGTCTTACTGTCTCTTTCTCTCTGTGTCAGTCTATAAATCACTTTGCCTCTCACTAAATCACTCTGTCCATCATTTTGTATATCTGCCTCTCTCGTTCTGTCTCTCTCCTCTTCTCCGACAGCTAACAGCAGGCTTCAGATCTCTGACAGTACACAGACACTCAGTGCGTTTACATGCACATAGAGAAAATCGAATTTCTGCCGTAGCTCGTCTGAAATCGAAGCTCTAAATGGCATGTAAACACCTTAGCTAGGCTGAAATTGAATCGAACTTGATTTCTCGCAATCGAGCTACACGACCTAGATTATGCGATTTTTGCCGAGCTACTTAGTGCATGTAAACCCTATCGAGCCACGCAGTCCAGCTACTTACTTCAGCACTGCCCCTTCCGTAAGTGACAAGTGACGAGACCACAAGCGGGAAATACAACAGCCTCGGTTTAAAAAAAAAAAAAAACCGCCTCGGTCGGCATGACACGTCACCTTAGCCGCCCACTTTATTAGGAACACTTCTGTTCGTACATACAAACTACAAACACTCTTCTTAGAGTTTATTTTATTTTTAAAAGGGACAGTGTACAAATTAAACATTATCCTTGTGGTAAGGACAGATGTCTGTACCAGGTTATAGCAGTACATGCTAATTTCCGCCTGTAGTCACTTTGTTTATACTCTTGAATAGCTCTTCTTCATGACGACAACCGGAAGTGTACCAACACGATGGGGCGTGTAGCGCCACCTGTGGCTCGGGTGCACAATGCACCTCATAACAATAGCTCGATTTAAACACTGTGCATGTAGGATTGGATTTCTCTGGCACCCCTGCTGGGACCCTTTGCTCGATTACTGACAGTAGCTCGATTTGGATGTGCATGTAAACGTAGTGACTCTCTCAGAGATGATGAGTGACCATTAGGCAGTGAGGCCCTGTCTGCGCGCGTGTGTGTGGGGGGGCACATACCACCATTAGAGGCAATGCTGCTTCATAAACACCTAATGAAAGTCTACCCAATGTTTATGACAAACATCAGGAGAAATTGGAGACATCAGTGTGCGAGTGTCAACCTGTTTGTGTGTATGAGACTGTCTGAGCTTACAGCCTGAAGACATGTCTCACTTCTCTTTATTATTTAGGCAGAGAGAACGGTAGAGTGAGAGATACCACTCTGAAAGAGCAAGCAGCGTCTTCCACTGCTGGATAGTTTCGTTTAAGCTGAGCACTTCATTAAAGTTAGCAGGCAGTGTGAAACAGGACAACTCACTTTGCCAAGCTGTCATCGGCCCAAACACTCCCTCTGGGTAAATAAACACAGGCTGGAACTACAGCGACTAAACAGAAAGTCCAACGCAGGGCTCGGGAATAAATATTTGCAACCCAAATCGTAAGTTCTTTCTCAACACCAGGGACATGACGAATGGGATTAACTTCACAGGAACTACATTCCTGCCAAAACAAAAAGGCTAATTTATAATTCTGTGTCAACATGTCTTTGTGTCACAAGGCAAAGAAGGGTAAACCTCTCATGGGTAAACACAGTACGCAGAGACGCTAGGTGTTTCTCAACGTCAGCGCCACGTTCTTGGTCAGACGGCTCCTTCCATGTCAGGTCCTTCAGGGGCTACGCAGGTCAGCGTTATTGAAAAGGTCCCGCCATGTCCATGCACATAGGATTGTGATTGCTTTAAGATCGCAGAGGATACAAATCCTTGGAAACTCCCTGAATGAAGGATTTGTTCCTTGGTAGAATTCACAGGATCCGAGACATCGGAACAGTTCTTCGGCAGGATTTGATGTCGTATCCTTGAAACGCACCTATTAAAAGCCTTCCCGGACATTGAGAAACACCCGTAGAGACATGATAGTGTGCTGTCATCCCACGACCTAACTATACTTCAGAGCTAACTTCAGTGCTATATGTCAGGCGAATTCTGATTGGTTGGCTGGGAGTCATGTCTGATTACATGCATGGAAACAATCCGATGAGACGTTGTGACATTTCTTCCAAGGATATGTCTGAAGGTTCTCAGTCATCCAGATCATCGTAAACTGGAGGTGCTAAAGAAGGCAACTGGACTTGCTTGAAATCCTTGAACGCCTCTCATCATTTCTTCTGAGGGTTTAATCAAATTCAGATCAATACAGTCCAAAATATACCTGAAGTGTAAACAATACAATGCAACACAATAACATTTTCCCAAGTCGCCTTCAGAATTCTCCATCTTCTATGTGTCCATAGAAGATGGAGAATTCTGAAAGCGACTTGGGAAAATGTTATTGTGTTGCACTGTATTGTATCAGAACTCATGTTCTGAAACTTTCTGAACGTGTAGTCCATTGAAAGATGCTGTGTAGAAATTTCAGTTTAAACACATTCACTCTGTTAGTTTCTCAGGCTGGTGTCTTAAATCAAAATTTTTCCTCCATGATAAAACTCCTGCATTGAACAGCGAGTCTAAATGAACACAAGCGAGTTTTCCCTGTTTGCTTTACAGACAGTTGATAAAAATATATGTTTGACATGATTGAAACTGGTACAGGCTGGTCTGATTGCTACTTGTTCTTGAAACTGATACAGGTTGTTCTGATTGGTACTTGTTTTGGTTAGATAAATCCTTGAGATTTATCTTTGCTCGCATATTCTGCTCTCTGCTTAATGAAGGTTATGTTAATTGATAATGTCTTTCTTAAGACTATGACCCTGGCAGGTGATGTAATGGTACATAATGTCTCTCTCCTTTCATATAGTAGTGTAGTCTAAACCAGCAATTAATATTTCATCACCCATTTACGTTATACATAGATAGCTTTGTCAAATCACCTCATCATTATCCAATCACATAGCTACAACACACTCTTGAATGTGGACACACACACACACACACACACACACACACACACACACACACGTTTGTTCAACTGAGAAACATCTCTGAGCAGCTGTGTCTGTGTCAGTTTGCTCCAGGATTGATCCGTGAGGCAGAATCTCTTTGGCGGCAGCAGTCTACATTCCTAGATCATACTTTGTCAATTCAACCTCCTTCAGTACAGACAGATCAAAACCTAAGTGATCTGATCAAATTATTGCATAATTCAGTTATTAATGGAAAACCGCAATACTCATGTATTAATATAAATGTACGTAGTGTGATTAAAGCTAAAGCATTTTCATCATCGTTGAGTGAATGACCCAGCACTTTTCAGAACAAAATCATGTCTGTGTTATCTCCCATTTATTATTCCTACAGTCAAATACTGAATTCATCTCGTTTTTTCGACTCTTCTACACTGAAAGGCAGTAAATTCTGCTGTGGTCCATGTGACAGCGCCTCCTAGAGGAAATGCTCCCGTTACATGCGAGTACGAATATTTCACCCTGTGCGAGCACGTCTGTGTATGCTGTCCTAATGTACACGCAGAGACGCACACATGGCAATTAGCCAGGTTTACAAGCAGGTAACAAAGTTGACCAGAACGTCAAGGACGTAGCAGCTCATCTGGCCTGCCATCAAAACAGCCATGACTACCAAAACATCAAACAGAACTGAAATGTAACATTGAGAGAGAGGACCAACCTCCATGACAAATTGTTTACAACAGGAAAATCAACAAAGGACTAAATTTTGTTCCCTGAGGGAAGATCTACCCAAAAACATCGATGAGAACTGAAATCAGGTGAGAACAGCAAGAGGAGACACAATTCTAATAAGTCTCAAAATTCATGAAGGTGACCCAATTAACACTTCGTTAGCAAAAACTAACCCAACACGGGGAAACAACACCAGGTTTACACTACACTGAGAAGAGCATACAAGGCCTCACCCCTCCCCCATCTCGGTGCTTCAGACCACATCACTGTTATGCTAATGCCAGCATACAGGCCGAAGGTCAAAGTCACCAGATCGGTCCAGAAGCAGGTACGGGTGTGGCCAGAGGGTGCTTCCTCAGCACTTCAGGACTGCTTTAACATCACAGACTGGGACATGTTTAAGCAGGCAGCCACTTACAACCACCAGATCAACATCCAGGAGTATTCAGACACTGTTACAGCCTACATTAGTAAATGCACTGATGATGTCACAGACATTAAGACCATCACAGTACGGGCCAACCAGAAACCATGGCTGACGGGGGAAGTCTATCGGTTACTGAAAGCCCGGAACACTGCTTTCAGAGCAGGTGATGAGGCTGGTCTGAGATCAGCAAGAGCCAACTTGTCCCATGGTATCAGACTAGCAAAGAAGCAGTACAGTAGCAGGATAGGCCATCATTTCACTGACAGCAGAGACACAAGGAGCCTGTGGCAGGGGATACAGACCATCACGGACTATAAACCTCAACCACAAACCTGTGACAAGGACATCACTCTGCTGAACAGTCTAAACAACTTTTTTGGACGGTTTGAAGCCAACAACAGCATGCCTGCACAGAAGACACCACCCCTTCTGGATGACCAGGTGCTGTCCCTGTCTCCAGCCAGTGTGAGGAGATCCCTCTTCAGGATCAACACCCGCAAAGCTGTAGGACCCGACAACATTCCAGGTCGTGTGCTAAAGGACTGTGCAAAGGAGCTCACAGAAGTGCTCACAGACATCTTCAACACCTCCCTGAGCCAAGCTGTTGTTCCCACCTGCTTCAAGAGCACCACCATCATCCCTGTTCCAAAGAAGGCCTCTCCATCCTGCTTCAACGACTACTGCCCTGTGGGACTGACCCCCCATCATTATGAAGTGCTTCGAGCGGTTAGTCATGCAGCACATCAAATCCATCCTCCTGCCCTCCATGGACCCGTACCAATTTGCATATCGGGCTAATCGGTCCACTGATGATGCAATCTCCACCGCTCTCCACTCAGCTCTCGCTCACCTGGACACTAAGGACTCTTACATGTGGATGCTGTTCTTAGACTTTAGTTCAGCATTTAGCACAATCATCCCCCAGCAGCTGATACAGAAACTGGACTGTCTAGGACTAAACACCTCCCTCTGCAACTGGTTGCTGGACTTCCTGACCGGAAGACCACAGGCAGTCTGGGTCGGCAGCAACACATCCAGCACCATCATACTGAACACGGGCCCCCCCCAAGGATGTGTGCTCAGCCCCCTTCTTCACCCTGCTGACCCACGACTGCACACCAACACACAACAGCAACCTCTTCATCAAGTTTGCGGATGACACGACTGTGGTGGGACTCATTAACAACAATGATAAGTCATACTACAGGGACGAGGTGAGCCAACTGGCCGCGTGGTGCAGAGACAACAATCTCTCTCTTAATGTGGAGAAGACGAAGGAGATGGTCATCGACTTCTGGAGAGCCTCCACCCAGCATCCTCCACTGACCATCAACGGTGCTGCTGTGGAGAGAGTGAGCAGCACCAAGTTCCTGGGTGTGTACCTCATCGAGGATCTCTCCTGGAGCAGCAACACCGCATCGCTGGCCAGGAAATCTCAGCAGCGCCTCTACTTCCTCCGCAGACTGAAAAGAGCTAGAGCACCAGCCTCTATCATGCAGACCTTCTACCGCAGAACCATCGAGAGCATCCTGACCAGCTGCATCACTGTGTGGTATGGCGGCTGTACTGCATCCTGCCGGAAAACCCTGCAGCGCATAGTGAGAGCAGCTGAGAAAATCATCGGTGTCCCCCTACCCTCCCTTCAGGATATTTACAACACACGCCTGGCCTGCAGAGCACTCAGCATTGCGGGCGACTCCACCCATCCCAACCACCACTTCTTCAGCCTCCTGCCTTCTGGGAGGAGAATGAGAAGCCTCCGGGCGAGAACCAGCAGACTGAGAGACAGCTTCATCCACCAAGCCGTCAGGATGCTGAACTCCCTCCCAGGCCAGTACCCCCTTCCCTTAATACACAAAACAAATGTCACCAGCCACTTTAACAAACTGTAACGGAATTCAATTGCACTATGTTAAAACTGTTTAAATACTGTCTACACGTTTTTGGTTTTCTTTAAGTTAATTGCACTATATAGAAACTGTTTAGAACACTGTTTACACTTTTCACATATCTGCCATATTTATACTTACACTGAAAATTCTGCTCATACTGCCTTTTTTTTTTTTACAGTTTTTCTTTTATAGTTAATTGCACTATATAAAAACTGTTTACAACACTGTTTACACTTTATACATCTTTAATGTTTAATAGACTTCACTGCTACACTGTTTATACTGTCATATCTGCCATATTTATACTTGCACTGAATTCTGCTCATACTGCCATTTATTTATTTATTTATTTATACTGATAATTACTATAATGTCAGACTGCTGTTCCCGTTTACATTGTTCATTCTGTTTATATTGTCATTCGTCACATTTAAATTTATACCATTAATTCTGTTCACACTGCCACATTTGCACTTTCTGGATTGCCACTGTCTTGTCTTGAATAGCTTTAGCTTGTGTGTGTAAACCCCCCCGGGGTTTTTTCCCCCTTTTTTCCTTTTTATAGTTTATATCTTGTACCTATATTTTATATTTCATGTTTATTACTGTTTGCACTGCGGATAAGAGGGAAATGCAATTTCAATTCTCTGTATGTCCTGCACATATGGCATTATTGACAATAAAGTTGACTTGAACTTGAAAAAGTTTGACAATACAATGACCATGTGTTGTGCAGAATGACTAATTCTTTCAAACGAAAGAATCAGAACTGAAATCCACTGAGAACTGAGGGAGGAGAACCAATTTAACTGAAAATAAAGTTGTAAACAATTTGTTTACAACAGGAAAATCAAACAAACAAATTACCAAGTTTTGTTCCGCAAGGGAAGATCTCCCCAAAACATCTATCAGAACTAAAAACAGATGAGAAATGAGACAGGAGATAAAATTCTAGTGAGAGGCCTGGAAAATTTGTTCATTTGACCTAATTACTAACTCATTAGCAAAACAATTTACAAAACAATGATCAAGTTTTGTGCGGAGTGATGACTTCTTTCAAATAAAACAATCAGAATGAAAATCTGTGGAGAACTGACAAGGGAGATACAATTTCAACTGAACTGTGGATGACGGAGAACGGACGGCCGCCACACCATGGCAATAGCTCATCGACCTTATGGCCCGATGAGCTAACAAGCAGGTAACAAAAGTTTACAGGCAGGTAGCCAAGTTTACAAGCAGGCAGCCAACTTCCTTGCAGGCAGCCAACTTCCTTGTAGGCAGCCAAGTTTACAAGCAGGTAGCCAAGTTTACAGGCAGGTAGCTATCTTCCTTGCAGGCAGCCAAGTTTACAAGCAGGTAGCCAGGTTTACAGGCAGGTAGCTAACTTCCTTGCAGGTAGCCGAGTTGACAGGCAAGTAGCCAGGTTTTACAGGCAGGTAGCCAAGTTTACAGGCAGGTAGCTAACTTCCTTGCAGGCAGCCAAGTTTACAAGCAGGTAGCCAGGTTTACAGGCAGGTAGCTAACTTCCTTGCAGGTAGCCGAGTTGACAGGCAAGTAGCCAGGTTTACAGGCAGGTAGCTAACTTCCTTGCAGGTAGCCGAGTTGACAGGCAAGTAGCCAGGTTTACAGGCAGGTAGATAACTTCCTTGCAGGCAGCCAAGTTTACAAGCAGGTAGCCAACTTCCTTGCAGGCAGCCAACATCCTTGTAGGCAGCCAAGTTTACAAGCAGGTAGCCAGGTTTACAGGCAGGCAGCCAAGTTTACAGGCAGGTAGCTAACTTCCTTGCAGGCAGCCAAGTTTACAAGCAGGTAGCCAGGTTTACAGGCAGGTAGCCAGGTTTACAGGCAGGTAGCTAACTTCCTTGCAGGTAGCCAAGTTCCTTGTAGGCAGCCAAGTTTACAGGCAGGTAGCTAACTTCCTTGCAGGTAGCCGAGTTGACAGGCAAGTAGCCAGGTTTACAGGCAGGCAGCCAAGTTTACAGGCAGGTAGCCAAGTTCCTTGCAGGCAGCCAAGTTTACAAGCAGGTAGCCAGGTTTACAGGCAGGTAGCCAGGTTTACAGGCAGGTAGCCAGGTTCCTTGCAGGTATTCGAGTTGACAGGCAAGTAGCCAGGTTTACAGGCAGGTAGCCAAGTTCCTTGTAGGCAGCCAAGTTTACAGGCAGGTAGCTAACTTCCTTGCAGGTAGCCGAGTTGACAGGCAAGTAGCCAGGTTTACAGGCAGGTAGCCAAGTTTACAGGCAGGTAGCCAAGTTTACAGGCAGGTAGCCAAGTTCCTTGTAGACAGCCAAGTTTACAAGCAGGTAGCCAGGTTTACAGGCAGGCAGCCAAGTTTACAGGCAGGTAGCTAACTTCCTTGCAGGCAGCCAAGTTTACAAGCAGGTAGCCAGGTTTACAGGCAGGTAGCCAACTTCCTTGCAGGTATCCGAGTTGACAGGCAAGTAGCCAGGTTTACAGGCAGGTAGCCAGGTTTACAGGCAGGTAGCCAACTTCCTTGTAGGCAGCCAAGTTTACAGGCAGGTAGCTAACTTCCTTGCATGTAGCCGAGTTTACAGGCAGGTAGGTAACTTCCTTGCAGGTAGCCGAGTTGACAGGCAAGTAGCCAGGTTTACAGGCAGGTAGCCAAGTTTACAGGCAGGTAGTTAACTTCCTTGCAGGCAGCCAAGTTTACAAGCAGGTAGCCAGGTTTACAGGCAGGTAGCTAACTTCCTTGCAGGTAGCCGAGTTGACAGGCAAGTAGCCAGGTTTACAGGCAGGTAGCCAAGTTTACAGGCAGGTAGATAACTTCCTTGCAGGCAGCCAAGTTTACAAGCAGGTAGCCAACTTCCTTGCAGGCAGCCAAGTTTACAAGCAGGTAGCCAACTTCCTTGCAGGCAGCCAAGTTTACAAGCAGGTAGCCAGGTTTACAGGCAGGTAGCTAACTTCCTTGCAGGCAGCCAAGTTTACAAGCAGGTAGCCAAGTTTACAGGCAGGTAGCCAGGTTTACAGGCAGGTAGCTAACTTCCTTGCAGGTAGCCGAGTTGACAGGCAAGTAGCCAAGTTTACAGGCAGGTAGCCAAGTTCCTTGTAGGCAGCCAAGTTTACAAGCAGGTAGCCAGGTTTACAGGCAGGCAGCCAAGTTTACAGGCAGGTAGCTAACTTCCTTGCAGGCAGCCAAGTTTACAAGCAGGTAGCCAGGTTTACAGGCAGGTAGCCAGGTTTACAGGCAGGTAGCCAACTTCCTTGCAGGTATCCGAGTTGACAGGCAAGTAGCCAGGTTTACAGGCAGGTAGCCAGGTTTACAGGCAGGTAGCCAGGTTCCTTGTAGGCAGCCAAGTTTACAGGCAGGTAGCTAACTTCCTTGCAGGTAGCCGAGTTGACAGGAAAGTAGCCAGGTTTACAGGCAGGTAGCCAAGTTTACAGGCAGGTAGCCAAGTTCCTTGTAGGCAGCCAAGTTTACAGGCAGGCAGCCAGGTTTACAGGCAGGCAGCCAAGTTTACAGGCAGGTAGCTAACTTCCTTGCAGGTAGCCGAGTTGACAGGCAAGTAGCCAGGTTTACAGGCAGGTAGCCAACTTCCTTGCAGGCAGCCAAGTTTACAGGCAGGTAGCTAACTTCCTTGCAGGTAGCCAAGTTCCTTGCAGGTAGCCAGGTTTACAAGCAGGTAGCCAACTTCCTTGCAGGTAGCCAAGTTTATAGGTTGGTAGCTAACTTCCTTGTAGGCAGCCAAGTTTACAGGCAGATAGAGAAGTTCCTTGCAGGTAGCCAGGTTTACAGGCAGGTAGCCAACTTCCTTGCAGGTAGCCAAGTTCACAGGCAGGTAGCTAACTTCCTTGCAGGTAGCCAAGTTCACAGGCAGGTAGCTAACTTCCTTGCAGGTAGCCAAGTTTACAGGCCGGTAGCCAGGTTTACAGGCAGGTAGCTAGGTTTACAGGCAGGTAGCTAGGTTCCTTGCAGGTAGCCAAGTTTACAGGCAGGTAGCTAACTTCCTTGCAGGTAGCCAAGTTTACAGGCAGGTAGCGAACTTCCTTGCAGGTAGCCAAGTTTACAGGCAGGTAGCCAGGTTTACAAGCAGGTAGCCAAGTTCCTTGCAGGTAGCCAGGTTTACAAGCAGGTAGCCAAGTTTACAGGCAGGTAGCCAAGTTTCTTGCAGGTAGCCAGGTTTACAAGCAAGTAGCCAACTTCCTTGCAGGTAGCCAACTTCCTTGCAGGTAGCCAGGTTTACAAGCAGGTAGCCAAGTTTATAGGTTGATAGCTAACTTCCTTGTAGGCAGCCAAGTTTACAGGCAGATAGCGAATTCCTTGCAGGTAGCCAGGTTGACAGGCAGGTAGCCAACTTCCTTGCAGGTAGCGAAGTTCACAGGCAGGTAGCTAACTTCCTTGCAGGTAGCCAAGTTTACAGGCCGGTAGCCAGGTTTACAGGCAGGTAGCTAGGTTTACAGGCAGGTAGCTCACCTCCTTGCAGGTACCCAAGTTTACAGGCAGGTAGCTAACTTCCTTGCAGGTAGCCAAGTTTACAGGCAGGTAGCGAACTTCCTTGCAGGTAGCCAAGTTTACAGGCAGGTAGCCAAGTTCCTTGCAGGTAGCCAGGTTTACAAGCAGGTACCCAGGTTCCTTGCAGGTAGCCAACTTCCTTGCAGGTAGCCAGGTTTACAAGCAGGTAGCCAACTTCCTTGCAGGTAGCTAGGTTTACAGGCAGGTAGCTAACTTTCTTGCAGGTAGCCAAGTTTACAGACAGGTAGCCAAGTTCCTTGCAGGTAGCCAGGTTCCTTGCAGGTAGCCAAGTTTACAGGCAGGTAGCCAAGTTCCTTGTAGGTAGCCAAGTTTATGAACAAGTAGCCACGTTTACAAGCAGGTTCCCTGAGATGTTGGCAGGGAAAAAAGCTGAGGCAATGTCCTGCAGCAAGCTGCAATTATTAGGAAGGTTGTTCTGATTTCTATAGCTTGAGTACATGCTCATTTTCTCTGTACTCAAACTCAACTTGCTATCCAGCTTGTACAGGTGTAATGAGACACAGTATTCAAATTCAACATGATTTCAAGCTCTCAAAATTTTACACATCACCTCCATTTTCAAATGATTAAAATTTAACATTATAAATGTACAATAGCCCTACGATGACCTGGCGACTTATCCAGGGTGTACCCCGCCTCTCGCCCATAGTCAGCCGGGATAGGCTCCAGCTTGCATGCGATCCTGTAGAACAGGATAAAGCGGCTAGAGATAAGATGAGAAACGTACAATAACTGGAACCTTTTGAAATGGCATGTTTGTGGTGTTTGCATGAGCCATTCAGACTCTTTGCAGCATGCAATGAAACAAAAAAAAAAAGAAACAAAATGTGCACTTGTGTGTGCTGGTGTGCAAGGTTGCCAGGTCTCAGCAAAATATCCACTCCAATTACATCTCAAAAACTGCATAATAAAACTTCAAATCAGCTCAAAAATTTATTGTTTTGGGAAATTCTGTCCTGAATCAGCAGAGACAAAGAAAGAGAGAGATTGTGTGTGCACACATGTACTGTATGTATGTTATTAGCACTAGCTAGTGTGCTTTTACCTTGTGAAAATCAACATGGGGAGGCCGTGCGAGTCTGATTAAGTTTAAAGGAATCCTCCAGCAGATTTACTCTTAAGCTTACGTTAAGTATTCATAGATTTCAGTAGTCAAACATTCATTTTCGGAGACCAAACAGTCTCATTCTCATTATCTCTAGCCGCTTTATCCTTCTACAGGGTCGCAGGCAAACTGGAGCCTATCCCAGCTGACTATGGGCGAAAGGCGGGGTACACCCTGGACAAGTCACCAGGTCATCACAGGGCTGACACATATGGCCCTTTTCCACTACCCTTTTTCAGCTCACTTCAGCTCGCTTCAGCTCACTTCAGCCCGACACGGCTCGCGTTTCGACTACCAAAAAACAGCACGACTCCGCTCGCTTCAGCCCTGCTTAGCCCCTAAAACTCGCAACGTTTTGGAGTGGGGCTGAAGCCAGCCAAACCGTGCCGAGTGAGGCTGGGGGCGTGAAGAGACACTCCCCTGTGCACTGATTGGTGAGGAGGAGTGTCCTCACATGCCCACACACGCCCCGCGAGCACGCTGGGATCTGTAAACACCGTAAACCCGGAAGAAGAAGAATTACGAATTACGAGAATTATGAAGCCTTATGCGCCTCGCCTCATCTATACGCTCTTGCCAGTATCTGTTGGCGTTGTCGGTGACAACAAGCCACAGCACCAAGACCAGCAACACTAACGACTCCATGTCCTCCATGTTTATTGTTTACTATTCGGGTCGTGAGACTACCGCTTAAAAGCTCACTGATGTCACTGTTTGCGCTGCTTAACGACATCACGTGACGTCCACCCACTTTCGCTAACTCCACCCAATGTGTCCACCCACTTCCAGCCAGCACGGTTCAGCGCGGTTGTAGTCGAAATGCAACTCCAACAGCCCCGCTCAGCTCGACTCAGCACGGCACGGCTCAGCCCGACTCAGCTGCGTTTGTAGTGGAAAAGCGGCAATAGACACAGACAACCATTCACACTCACATTCACACCTACGGTCAATTTAGAGTCACCAGTTAACCTAACCTGCATGTCTTTGGACTGTGGGGGAAACTGGAGCACCCGGAGGAAACCCACACGGACACGGGGAGAACATACAAACTCCACACAGAAAGGCCCTCGCCGGCCACGGGGCTCGAACTCGGACCTTCTTGCTGTGAGGCGACAGCGCTAACCACTACACCACCGTGCCGCCAGACCAAACAGTGTTCTAGAAAAATGAATTTTTATTAAAAATGGGCCTCCAGTGGAAGTGACGTAGGCAATGACGTGGTGTGGTGGAAGCTTGGAGCAACTCTGCTCTTTATATTCTCTGCTTACATCGTGGTTTTGCTAGTAGAGTTCAAACGAATCATCTAATGAGACACTTTCATCTCCCAACAAAGAACACTGGATAATCTTGTCTGCTGCAGGTAAGACATTGATAACATACCAGAGATGGATCGAGACCGATGCATATGCAGAAAAATATATATGTGCACCACTTGGCATCAGTCATAGGGCGTTTGCTTACTTTACCGCTAGCTAGCTACATGGGCTACAGCCACGCTCAACCAACAGACCGGGCCAAGCCGAGGTCGTAGCGGGCCATGGCTGCCCTCTTGAGAAAAGGCTCGGTGTGTTCTACACCCCTGTGAAAATCCATAGCGATCTGGTAAAATTAGTGAAAATATTTCTGCAAATGTGCATCTGTCAGATTCTTGGACTGGATCTGTCCCTGTTCCACTCCAAAGAACCACGGGAGAACAAACTCAAAACTAACCTCCGTGTGTTGTTGCCTCTGTTGCCGCTCAACACTGCATCGGCAGACTTTTGGAGCTGAACGATGGGCAAATATTGTTGGGACGGCATCATCTTTTTTTTTCCTTTCTTTTTATTCTGGAAGCCCCCATTAATCTTGCTTTTAATTCCGTCGATTCATCGAAACAGGATGATGATCAAAATGCTCGGAGCATAAGTAGGGCATCGCAGGCAGACTGTTTTGAGGTCTTCTGATGGCAATGAATCCATTTCTTGAGAATAGTCAGACAATTCTGGCCAAGTAAACGATGAAAAGACATCTTGTCCTTTTTAGCATAATTTTGGCATTTACATGCTGCGCAATGAGGCATACTTATTTAAAAACCTAGAAATTCAGTAAAAATACTTGTAAAACTAGAAAAACCACGATGTAAGCAGAGGATATAAAGAGGCGAGTTGCTCCAAGCTTCCACTAAGCCACGTCACCGCATATGCCACTTCCACAGGAGGCCCGTCTGGTATTTTAATAAAAATTCATTTTTCTAGAATGCTATTTGGTCTCTGAGAACGAATGTTTGACTGTTGAAATCTACGAATACTTTTATTTAACATAAGTTTAACAGTAAATCTGATGGAGAATCCCTTTAAGTACATTTTGTATTGAATCTGGAAGGGGGTGGGATATTTTAAGATATTTAATATTTACTTTAATATAATACTTTTTAAATATCTAGTGTGAAACATTTCATTTCTGAAGACACTGAATTAAAGTACAATTAATCTCAGCCTTTCACATTATGCAACACTACAGTTTTCTTGGCTGTTTGTGAGCAAACCTACAGTGGTGCTTGAAAGTTCTAAAGGGTTTACGAATTTTCCATATTTCTGCATAAATATGACCTAAAACATCATCAGATTTTCACACAAGTCCTAAAAGTAGATAAAGAGAACCCAGTTAAACAAATGAGACAAAAATATTACACTTGGTCATTTATTTATTTATTGAAGAAAATTATCCAGTATTACATATCTGTGAGTGGCAAAAGTATGTGAACCTTTGCTTTCAGTATCTGCTGTGACCCCCTGGTGCGGCAATAACTGCAACTAAACATTTCCGGTAACTGTTGATCAGTCCTGCACACCAGCTTGGAGGAATTTTAGCCCATTCCTCCATACAGAACAGCTTCAACTCTGGGATGTTGGTGGGTTTCCTCACATGAACTGCTTGCTTCAGGTCCTTCCACAACATTTCGATTGGATTAACGTCAGGACTTTGACTTGGCCATTCCTAAACATTAACTTTATTCTTCTTTAACCATTCTTTGGTAGAACGACTTGTGTACTTAGGGTCGTTGTCTTGCTGCATGACCCACCTTCTCTTGAGATTCAGTTCATGGACAGATGTCCTGACATTTTCCTTTAGAATTCGCTGGTATAATTTTATTCATTGATCCATCAGTGATGGCAAGCCGTCCTGGCCCAGATGCAGCAGAACAGACCCAAACCATGATACTACCACCACCATGTTTCACAGATGGGATAAGGGTCTTATGCTGGAATGCAGCGTTTTCCTTTCTCCAAACGTAACGCTTCTCATTTAAACCAAAAAATTCTATTTTGGTCTCATTCATCCACAAAACATTTTTCCAATAGCCTTCTGGCTTGTCCACGTGATCTTTTGCAAACTGCAGATGAGCAGCAATGTTCTTTTTGGAGAGCAGTGGCTTTCTCCTTGCAACCCTGCCATGCACACCATTGTTGTTCAGTGTTCTCCTGATGATGGACTCATGAATATTAGCCAATATGAGAGAGGCCTTCAGTTGCTTAGAAGTTACCCTGGGGTCCTGTGTGACCTCGTTGACTATTACACGCCTTGCTCTTGGAGTGATCTTTGTTGGTCGACCACTCCTGGAGAGGGTAACAATGGTCTTGAATTTCCTCCATTTGTACACAATCTGTCTGACTGTGGACTGGTGGAGTCCAAACTCTTTAGAGATGGTTTTGTAACCTTTTCCAGCCTGATGCGCATCAGCAACGCTTTTTCTGAGGTCCTCAGAAATCTCCTTTGTTCATGCCATGATACACTTGCACAAACATGTGTTGTGAAGATCAGACTTTGATAGATCCCTGTTCTTTAAATAAAACAGGGTGCCCACTCACACCTGATTGTCATCCCATTGATTGAAAACACCTGACTCTAATTTCACCTTCAAATTAACTGCTAATCCTAGAGGTTCACATACTTTTGCCACTCACATATGTAATATTGGATCATTTTCCTCAATAAATAAATGACCAAGTATAATATTTTTGTCTCATTTGTTTAACTGGGTTCTCTTTATCTACTTTTAAGACTTGTGTGAAAATCTGATGTTTTAGGTCATATTTATGCATAAATATAGAAAATTCTAAAGGGTTCACAAACTTTCAAGCACCACTGTATATAGCACGAGCCATATCATGTAATGTAGAAATGCCTTCAAGTGTCATGATTTATACTGCCATATTCAATATAATCCAATTCGAATCTATTTAATATAACTCATTAAAATATTTGCTGCTTTGCAAATATTAAGGTGTCGCAGAAGGTCTTTGAAATAGTGATGCTGTGTTCAGCTCCATTCTAAGTAACTAAAAGAGTCCCTAGAGTGTGTGCGAGCCTTAGGTGTGCTGCTCAGGGGTGTGTGTGTGTGTGTGCGTGTGTGTGTGCGCGCATGCGCGCGCATATGCATGCAGCTTACCGTGTTCCATCTGCCTTCCAGCTGACCTTGTAGCCGTTCTGCTCCAACATATGAATGTTGCGCCTGTCCATAGATACAGGCTGTGCCCCAGGGAAGCCAGACCTGACACACACACACACACACACTTTTTGTATTTCTATTTCATTTTGATGAAATATATGAATGGTTGAGCTGTCAAAATGAAATTTTCTTCACACACACACACACACACACACAGTCTCTAGAGTTTACACTGAAAGGTAGGGGGTAGGGGGAGAGACATCCAGTGAACAGCAGTTCTGTGGGCCTTGTTGATGAGAGAGGTTCAGAGGAAGACAAGAAGGCTATAGTGACTCAAACAACCACTCTTTACAGCTGTGGTGAGCAAAAAAGCATCTCAGAACACAACGCCGACTCTATTAGATGACTGATTTATGATGAAAAGCTCCCCTTCGAATTGACCCAGAAAAGGTATTTAGGGAAATTATGCTTTCTTTAATGGCCACAAAACATCTAACATTGTTAGTTCAGGATTCAAACGGTCCCAAAGTCGGCCCTCGC
The DNA here is from genome assembly GCF_027579695.1 of Neoarius graeffei. NCBI lineage: Eukaryota > Metazoa > Chordata > Actinopteri > Siluriformes > Ariidae > Neoarius > Neoarius graeffei. The sequence goes on from NC_083570.1 coordinate 27,456,721, forward strand.
TCCGATGTAACCGTTCACGGGTGCGGTGAGGCAGTGCGCACGTATTTTTAGCGATTGTTCACCTCTCTAAATTAATCAACAGGAACGCTGAGACAGGCTCAGAGACAAGCCATTCTTATCCCACAAAAGAGCTGTCATTTATTAAACCCCCACTAAAACTTTTAGACAGTTCGAAGATGTTTCTGTGGGACGAAATGAGAAAGGGTGCTATTTGTGGTTATACAGTGTGTGTCACAGTATTTCACACAGCTGTGAAATTGTGACACAGCTGCCACAACCCCACCGTGCCCTAGAGAGAAATGATCGAGAAGCTTTTCCTGCTTAAAATCTGCCACTTCGGAGAGAAAAATCAGGTCTTTTTTAGTTCTTTAAGGTACAAACATGGCATGTGTGAGTGACAGCCAGCAGTAGGTTTATACACAGCAAACATTTTATCCTGTATGATTTGGGATTGACCCTTCGTGTTTTGTTCCTCTTATATCACAGCAATTTGCCAATGATTACAATTTATTAACAAACACCACGTCATGCTTTGTAACCATTTCCAGTTAATGTTGCACAGCAGCCATGAGAGAAGTTCGTTCCTTCATCTGCCCTCAGTTCTTCTGTTGATTTTTTTTTGCTTAGCTCTTTATATACTGACCAAATACGATCAAATATGAATTCTACAGTTTGTGCTTCTTATTTAGGGTTTTACAATATTACAGTTCCAAAACTGTCTCTGGACTCGGAAACGGTTTCCCCGGTCAGAGTCATCTTCTACACTTTGCCTTTTGGAAACCACACGTTAAAGCACATTGGTCTTTCCAGAATTATACTCTACATACAAACATACCCTTATGCAACTACAGTTGTGGTCAGAAGTTTGCATACACATCATGGGCATGAACGTCATGGTAATTTTGGGCTGTTCATGATTTCCTTGAACTGTTCTTTTTCCAGAGTGGAATGATTGTACAGTGTACATCTTTAATGACTTCCAAAAAAACAAGAATTGAGTGCACAAGTCTGAATTTATTTTGGATTTTCTCTAATCCACACAGGGTCAGAATTATACATACAGGCTCAAATATATACATACATTCACTTAAATCTGTTAATAAGTGTTGAAGGTTTTACAATGTCTTTTAACTTGACATTGCCAAGGCCTATGAACTTCTCATTAGTGATCATGATTGACTACAACTGGTAGTTTCTCTTCACCAGCATAAAAAGGATTTGTTTGACAGCACTCACTGGATTGACCAATACTCAGAACCATGGGAAAGTCCAAGGAACTCAGTGAAGATCGAAGAAGGAGAACACAAGTTGGGAAGGTCTCTTGGAGCCATTTCTAAAAACTGCAGATTCCTAGATCATCAGTTCAAACAACTGTACATAAGTACAAGTTATTCGGATGTGTCACCACTTTGGCAAGGTCTGGAAGAAGACCCAAACTGTCACCCTCAGATGAGAGGAAATTGATTAGAATGTTCAGGAACAACCCAGGAACCACCAAAGCTCAAGCCTGCCATGAACTGGAACCTGCTGGAACACCAGCATCACTGTCCACAGTGAAGTGAGTTTTACATCACCATGGACTAAGAGGGTGTAGACCAAGAAACAAGCCCCTGCTCCAAAATCGATACCTTCAAGCTTGACTGAAATTTGCAGCTGCCCACATGGACAAGCCAAATGCCTTCTGGAGAAAAGTTTTATGGTCAGACGAGACAAAGATTGAGCTATTTGGTCACAATGACAAGAGGTATGTTTGGAGGGGTAAAGGTGAGGCTTTCAAACCTAAGAACACTGTACCAACTTGTCAAGCATGGTGGTGGTAGCCTCATGCTCTGGGGCTGTTTTGCTGCCAGTGGTACTGGTGCATTGCACAAAGTGGATGGAATAATGAAGAAGGTGGATTACCTCCAAATTCTTCAACTTCACCTCAAATCAACAGCTAGACGGTTGAAACTTGGACAAAATTGGGTGTTCCAACAGGACAATGATCCCAAACACACATCAAAACTGGTTTTGGAATGGATAAAGCAGGCTAACATTAAGCTTCTGGAATGGCCTTCCCAAAGCCTCAACCTCAACCCTATTGAAAATTTGTGGACTATTCTTAAAAGCCGTGTCTGTGCCAGGAAACCAACCGATTTAAACGATCTCCAGCAATTCTGCCAAGAAGAGTGGTCAAATATCCAGCCAGAATTATGCCAGAAGCTTGTTGATGGCTACCCAAAGCATCTGGTTGAGGTGCAACTTGCTAAGGGACATTTAACCAAATATTAGTGGAGGTGTATGTATACAGTATATTTGAGCCTGTATGCATCATTCTGACCCTGTGTGGATTAGAGAAAATCCACAATAAATTCAAACTTGTGCACTCAATTCTTGTTTTTTGAAGCCATTAAAGATGTACGCTGTACAATCATTCCACCCTGGAAAAAGAACAGTTCAAGGAAATAATTAACAGCCCAAAATTACCATGACATTCATGTCCATGATGAGTGGATGTAAACTTCTGACCACAGCTGCACGTGTCTACATCTGCAGTCATAAATTTTCTTTAAGCCCCATTTGGATGGTATTAGTTTCCCAAAGAGGCTGTACGACAAAAATATTTCACCTCTACAATAAAACTCACGGGTTTGTGTCAAGCTCGTGACCTGTTTTTGTACGCGTTTATAACCTATTAAACTTGTCTCGAGCTTCTTGTATTACATTTGTAATTATTTGTGCAAACAAGCTTTGTTTACTGCTTTGCCGCAGCCAAATGGAGATAATGCAGACGTGCAGGAGTAGAAAGTCATTTGTAGATTATGCAGCCGTGTGCTGCTTTGTGCGTTTCTGCTGCAGAGGAAGAACAGGAATTTCTGGCACCGGAATGCCACATGGAAATGCTCAGTCTGGACCATGTTGCCTGGAGAGCTGATAACAGCGAACCAAAAAGAAAATCGAACTTATCCTACTCTTCTCATCCAACAGGGAGGGAAAAGCTGAAAACAAGCTGAAAAGTTGTTCTAGTGTAAGCACTCACTTTTCCCACTCGCAGAACTCCTGACATTTCCTCTGAACCTGCCCCAGTTTGGGCTGAGTGGTCAACTGAGTCACTCCTTTGACCGAGACACCTTCCAGAAACACGGCACCCTGAAACACACACACACACACACACACACACACAAGGAGGAAGTAAAAGAATGATGTCAAGTGTAGCCAAAAAAAAAAAACAACCCTTCGATATTATAAACACGTCACTGTTACACTCTATCATTTCCCTATTTATAAGTCTGACGTGCCACCTTTAGTTCGTTTGTTTTTAAAACAGCTGAAAAATTGCAATTAATCCCAAACTTTGATTTCCTTTTCTTTCCTTCCTGTTCTCAATTAAAATTTCTACTTAGTATGCCAATGACCTCGGGATGATCCCTTTAGTCAGAAAGGCTGCAAAAGACGAGGAGGATAATCCACTTATCTGAGCCAAAAATTCATGGGAAGAGCTTCACAATCATACGCACAACCACAGCATTTAATACACAGGGTTAGATCATAACCTCCTCCAGCTCTCTCTTGAAATCAAAATAAATGCTTTAAAAAAAGCAACACTTCAATTCCATGCTGTTAAAAGTCCAATTTAAGGCTTTCTTGGTTTACACTGTATTATTGAGATTGTGAGTGGGCTGTACCAAGGCTGGACTTCTCACATTTGACAGCCAGTTATTACAGAAATATAGGCAAAACAGTTCATTCTAAATGTTCTAGCTGAATGCAGCTAAAGAAACCGGTTCAAACAGCTCGACGGCGCATTTCCGGGTTGATCAAGCAGAGCACACCTAGCAACCTGCTTTCATACCTTAAAGCGCGGCAAACCCCACGATGTGCAACGTGTAGTGTGTTAGCAGGACAGGGACGACACCAATAATCATGATCCAGAGCCGGTGCTACGTTCTGGCTTTTAAAAAAGTGATCAAGTGGCGCAAAAGAAAAGCCCAAGATCATCCGAAGATCCTAAGTTTTAATCTTGAGAACTCCATCCGTAGCTGGCCCACTCCGTGCTCTCCGAGTGGGAGTGATGGGCATCTGTGAGCTCATGTATGTAGAAGAGGGCCGACAGCCCCATCCTCCCATGAGCAGCTGTTCGAAATGATGTGGTTGGCTGGTGGACTGGCATGTGATAGCCTTCTTCCTCCCGAGCTCGTAGTCATCATATAAAACTTTTTGAGCTGTCACTACAGTGCATCGTCTCTATTATTGTCTTGGAGAAAAAGCAAGAAGACAGAGTCATCTATATCCCCCGCCCTATATACCACATTTCAAGATATTATTTGTCACATTTTTCAAGTTCTGCTGCAGGAAACCAACCCGACCTCTTTACACTGACCTCAGCAGCCCATGGCATAAGCCCAACAGACCTTTGGTCCAGGTGAGCTAAAAATGAAAATTTCTCACAGTTCTTAGTATCAAAAGGCACATAGACATTATTTAAATCAACACATATACCAACTTTCAAGACCATACCACTCATAGTTTTCAAGTTCTGCTCCGGAAACAAAACCTACCCCTAAGACTAACCAGAGAGACCAAGTCCGAAATTGTTTCCATGGAAACATGAAAAATTTCTCAAGTTTCTTAGTATGAAAAGGCACATCTACATCATCTTGGTAATATGTATACAAAGTTTCAAATCCATATCATGAATAATTTTGGATATATGCTCCGGAAACGAACACTGCTCTTGGAAACCAAGTTAAAATCTATTTTTTATGTAAAAATTTGAAAATTACTTTTTTTTTTTCCAAAAAATCCAAAATAGCTAAAGGCACCAGTTCACATGTTGCTTGATATGTATACAAAGTTTCATGAAGATATCTTCAGTAGTTTTAAAGATATGGCCCGGAAATGAAAACATGACTGGATGGACGGAATGAACCTGTTTCTATATCCCCACCAAACTTTGCTTGGGCGGGGGATAAAAATCCATGGATATTTCATGTAATTCCAAGTAAATGTGGACTATCAAAAAAAACATCATCATCATAGTCAAGAGCCACATGTTTGTCATAGCCACCTACACACAGACACGCCACTTCAACTTCTCCAAGTGCGTTTGCCAATCAGGGAAAGGAAATGACTTGCACTAATCACCAGAAAAGAAAATGGATCCCTGTATATTAAAAAAAAAATAAATAACCTGCATCATGCTTGATTAGCTTTCTAGAGTCATCAAGAGCCTAGGATATACGGTGTTGTGATTTCAGTACAGGCACTACAGGGGACATCCTTACTAATTTAACTACTCTAACGAGACTGCTGCAGGAAGCTGCTGCAATTAGCACACTGTGAGGAATTGGACGTGACTTCTGGAATAAAAACAGAAGTGGTACAGATCCAAACGACTTAAATGGTGTAGCTGAAGCTCAGGGCACTGATGTGCATCAAGAAAGGAAGGAAAGTGAAAGCTACTGGCTCAGCTTTGGGCGGAATCAACTTTGATCACGTTTTTGCAATGCTTTAAGGGTTGTTTTACAATCAGGGTACAAAGTTTGTGTCACAGGGGTCCAAAATTCAAATTGATTCAAACTGGTTCTTGTACCAGTTTTTAAGTGAAGGACAAGTTAAAGAACAGATTTCAGGTAAATTTTTGACGTGTGTATGGTAGTTTTGTGTAATCTGCTATAAGATGGGAACAAATGAAGTGATTCTCGGAGAGGACATTTTTTTTTGACAATTCAGAATCCACTACTTCCATAGTGCTTTTAAATATAAGGCTGTAAGCTTTGTGTTAGTTGTCTCTAATATTTATGTCCCAATATCTTGACCACATTTTAGGATGAAAATAATCATTTTAGATATGCTATTTTATATTGAAAAATTAGCTGTCTCGGAGAAGACATTTTTTTGACACAATTACATACTAATTTGATCAAAATAGTCTGAAAACTTACTGGCATTCAACATTAAAACTTAACTATGTTTCCAATGATATGGAACCAAATATTTGTTTTATGGTACAGTTGTGCTCGTAAGTTTACATACCCTGGCAGAATTTTTGCTTTCTTGGCCTTTTTTCAGAGAATATGAATGATAACACAAAAACTTTTTTCCCCACTCATGGTTAGTGGTTGGGTGAAGCCATTTATTGATAAACAACTGTGTTTTCTATTTTTAAATCATAATGACAACAAAAAACATCCAAATGACCCTGATCAAAAGTTTACATACCCCAGTTCTTAATACCGTGTATTGCCCCCTCTTACATCAATGACAGCCTGAAGTCTTTTGTGGTAGTTGTGGATGAGGCTCTTTATTTTCTCAGATGGGAAAGCTGCCCATTCTTCTTGGCAAAAAGCCTCCAGTTCCTGTAAATTCCTGGGCTGTCTTGCATGAACTGCACGCTTGAGATCTCCCCAGAGTGGCTCGATGATATTGAAGTCAGGAGACTGAGATGGCCACTCCAGAACCTTCACTTTGTTCTGCTGTAGCCAATGACAGGTCGACTTGGCCTTGTGTTTTGGATCATTGTCATGTTGGAACGTCAAAGTACGTCCCATGCGCATCATAGGCCTTGTTGACACCTCTCCAAATGTAACGTTTATGGTTGTGGCTAGGGGTTGACCGATAATCGGCCTGGCCGATATATCGGGCCGATATTCTGCATTTTTAGGGTTATCGGTATCGGCCATAATTTCCACCGATATGCCGATAACATGCCTTTTTGCAGCCATTTCGTTCCTAACGCGACTGTCACTGCACGTCCTTTCCTGCACTCGCCTCTCTGAGTTCAAGAACACGGTCCCACACACCACAACATCTGATTTGTTTGGCACAAGAGATATAGCCAATCGACACATGTAGCTAAACGCTGTGAACTGTTTCAAGGCGGCCGTACGGGCACTCGGGCAGAAGCGGCACAAGGGATATAGCCAATCAACACGCGCAGCTAAATGCTGTGAACTGTTTCAAGGCGGCCATATGGGCACTCGGGCAGAAGCAGATCCCACTTCAAGGTAAGGACATGCTGCTTTTGCCACAATAAGTCACAAACACACAAGTTGCAAAAGCGCAACATCATTATATGTTTACTACATTCTTCACCTACTACTCGTTAAAATTGTCCATTTGCATCTGTGTAGCCAGGCAAACTTAGCTTACGGAAGGAAGCACTTGAATTAGCCTACAACCAACTAGTCTCACTGAAACTACATGTAATGCTTCCTTCACTACAATATAATCCTCCTAAATTGGGAATATTAGGCTTGGGCATTAAAAGCATTAGAATGTAGATGGTTACTTGTTAAGTTGTTACATAATAAGGAGTGATAGCCTACTTTATGTTTGATTTTACTTTTTAAAAAATGCTGCAGGCAGCTCCCTACACTTGATTTGTTATTTAAAAACTACTTGAAGTTGGTAAGTCTTACTTAGTTCTTAGTGTAAAAGAATCCAGAGTGTATTTTCATTTATTTTCCACTGAAAATGGTGAGCTGTAATATAGTAGGGAGTGATTTATTTTTTTTATTGGTGAATATTTATTTTATTATTATTTTATTTCTCAGTTTATTCTAACTAATGTTTGACTTTATTGTACAAATGCTGCTGGCATCTCCCTGCACAAAATTTCATGTTCAATTTTACAATTAAACATACATTTCATGGATATGAAGGTCTGTGTCAGTGTGTGCTATGTTTAATTTCATGTGAATTATAATGTTTACAGTTATCGGTTGCACATATCGGTTATCGGCATCCCAATTCCATAATAATCGGTATCGGTATCAGCCCTGAAAAAAACATATCGGTTGATCCCTAGTTGTGGCCAAAAAGTTCAATTTTGGTCTCATCACTCCAAATTACCTTGTTCCAGAAGTTTTGAGGCTTGTCTCTGTGCTGTTTGGCGTATTGTAGGCGAGATACTTTGTGGCATTTGCCTGGTTTTAACAGAGCCCCTGATTTTCCATTTGTTAATCACAGCTTGAACACTGCTGACTGGCATCATCAATTCCTTGGATATCTTTTTGTATCCCTTTCCTGTTTTATACAGTTCAACTACCTTTTCCTGTAGATCCGTTGACAATTATTTTGCTTTCCCCATGACTCAGAATCCAGAAACATCAGTGGCTGGACGAAAGATGCAAGAGTCTGTCTGGATCCCAGAAACTCACTCAGCTTTTATGCACACACACACTGATTACAAGCAAACAGATCACAGGTGAGGATGTTACCTTTAGTAGCCATTCAAACCCATTTGTGTCAACTTCTGTGCATGTTATCAGGCCAAAATCACCAGGGTATGTGAACTTTTGATCAGGGTCATTTGGGTAGTTTCTGTTGTCATTATGATTTAAAAAGAGAAAACACAGTCGTATGACAATAAATGTTTTCACCCAACCGCTAAGCATGAGTGGAAAAGATGTTTGTGTGTTATCATTCATATTCTCTGAAAAATGGTCAAAGAATCATAGATTCTGCCAGGGTATGTAAACTTATGAGCACAACTGTATAAAGAATGATTTAAGTGCATCCCTTTTGGAGCTACCAGTGGTCAAAAAAGCACTTTTTCTAAATGACACGAGTAATTTTGCTAAATATGACATATATTGCCAGACATTCACCAAAAATAACGTCGTCACCAATTTTTTTTTTGCATGGTAAATAGAGCTATCACAGGGCTACAATAAACAACCAAGTTTATTTAGCCAAGCCTTTTGATATTGAAGATACTAAGTGTTAAATGTGATTTTTAGCTTGCGTAGCCTGATTGCAAAACAACCCTTAAAACAGCTGGAAATCCAGCTTTTGGAATTTTGCCCTTTCTGGCAAAAACATCCTCCTGCATGCTACAGTGGACAGAAAAAGTCTACACACCCCTGTTAATATTTCAGACTTGAAATATGATGGGACAAAAAATGAAAGCAAGATAAATCACGTTAGAGCTTCCACCTTTAATGTGATACAGCAACCAACAAAAGTTCAAGTGGAAAAATAAAATGAAACCTTTTCAGATAAAAAGTCAGAATGGCCTGGTTGTAAAAAGTGTGCACACCATTTTTATATTTCATGTGTTGAGGACAAGATAAATCACCTCTGCTTGCTTTGGATGTGTGTATTTTTGAATCCATTTTGCTTTCAAATTGGCTAGATGTACTCTCACCCCAGACTCACTCACACCTCTGATTGGATGCTATGTGGACGAACTTCATTTTAGGAATGCTAGGGCGACTCAAAGCCGCTGAGGAACATAAAAACAAGATCAACTGTGAGCTACTGCTCACTTACTGTGCGTATCCCCCCGCTCTCGCTTATATCAGAATGCAAGCAATCGAAGGAATAGGACACTTGTTATGAATGTTGACTTCAACAAATAATGAACCCTGAAACGAGAAAGTAAAGAGCAGTGTCTCTCCCCAGGGATTTCAAACAGCATCCTGGTAAACTGTCATTTTGAAATAGCATCAAAATCCACCCTATATGTTTCATAAATACATTCAGTCGGTAAACAGGAAGTCGATGCGGGACAGACCTGAAAACGGTATACAAGGTATAGAACCCCGAGCTGAAGCTCAGTACCAAATATCAAGCAGTTATGATTTGTAGTTGCTGAGAAAATTGTTACAAAAATTTTGTAAATCCACGCTATGTTTCGCAAATACATTGTCGGTAAACAGGAAGTTGATGTGTGACAGCCCTGAAAACGGTATACATGGTATAGAACCCCAAGCTGAAGTTTGGTACCAAGTGGCGATGATTTGTGGTTACTGAAAAGAGGGTGTCGGACGGACGGAAATACGGACGGACAGAGGTAAACCAGTATAACACCCCCACCCCTTTCCTTTGGAGCGGGGGTATAACAACAACAAGGATTGTTATAAGAACTCAGTTATAAAGGCGCCCTCAATTCCGACCTACTAGCTCTACCCGCAGAGATAAATACTAACATAACGTATTAACAATTTAAAAGTATCAAAACTGTGACTCGACCTAGGAACAATTTATCAATAAAAATAAATGTCAATAAACCTCACCAGTTTCAGTTTCTCTCTCTTCTTCTTGCCTGGATTGGAGCCTGATGAGCTTGGTCCGGAGTCCTGACCTATCACATTGCCGTCGTCATCAACGTCATCGCTGCCGTCTTCAAAACACCAATCGGGAAGCTCCGGGGCAGGTGGAGCATCGTCAACATCACCGTAGCGACGGAAAAGTTCTTTCAGATAGTCTTCTTTATAGATGCCAGGAGCGCGAGCGTGAGCAAATGCTGCTGCGGCGGCTTCAACGCTAAACAGCACAAACAGAAACAGCTTTGCTGATGTGGATTCACCTGCTATTGCCAAGCTGCGAGATCAGCTCGACTGTGCAAGCACAGACAGAAGACTGACAGACTTCTGCATGAAAATAGCAAAATCAGAGTAGACTTGTGCAATAAAAGAATTTATTAAACATTCATATTAAATGTTTGGCCCTGATACGTACTTATATTGCTGTTGCAGTTAACCCCCCCCCCCCCCCGCATCAGAGGTTCAGCTCATATAGAATATCCTCTTCCGTCTGATATTGTAAATGGTATATTCCCAATTAGTGTTCAGATGTGGAAATAATTCCATTACTCAGTTGGTTGCAATGTGCAACCTGACCACTAGATGGCACTAAATCTTATACACAGTACTAGGCATGTAAGGATGTGTCACACAATGATGAATCGCGATACAAATTTGCAACCCGAATTGATAAAATTTTAAAAATTAATTGCGATTATAGCTTTTCCTAGCTGTACTAGCATTGTTTAGACAGTACAGGGTACAGTACAGTACAACGAACAATATTGAGAATGCGCCTGACTTCACCGTAGGCGGAAGGAACACAACTCTAATGCCACAATAACACAAAAAAGGGACCTAATATGATTGTGGGGATTGACTGTGTAAACAGATTCGACAAGAAATCGGAGCTCTCTTTTTACAGAGTGCCGACAGCTAAAGAAAAGAGAAGCAAATGGAGGTAGTTGAAACGTTTGCATAAGTTTATAAAGAAAAAGCAGATTTGTTATGAACCTTTTCTTCAAAAGTTCATAACATCAATATTTTACATCACATTTTAGATATTGATGCAAATTGTGAGACACAACATTACAGGTATGTTCACAAGCTTGCTTTTTTTTGTACATTTCCAAATTTTTGCTTGGATTACATCTGAGTATTTTAACTGTTCATGTTCATAACCGCAAGTGACCCATTTCTTGGGTTATTGTTTGTCTGCACGACTCATTTTTAGTAGGCTCCTTCCAGTTTTGCGTAACGATTCCCCAAATATTAAGTCAAATCACAGACTTCTTCATTCTTCAGTTGAATCTTATATTAGTATCCTCTACGCCGCCATCACAGGACAACGACAACAACGAGGTGTGTGCACGCTGGGAAAAACCCATGAGAACTCCAATCTGTCCATTCAATTTCACGTGGTCACATATCAGCTCATATCCAGTCTAGGATCACATATGAAAGTGGCTCAGGTCTGATTTGAAAACATCCAACATCCTGAAAAACTGATGTCACGTTAAGGCAGAAAATCAGATTTGCGTCGCTTCAACTCGCCAGTGTGAACACAAGCCTGGAAGATTCCTGTCCAGCTGTGACCTTCTCCAAGCCACTTGCAGCTGTGTCTCAAAGCCTAACCGCATCAGCTATTCACAATCGATGATGAATAATTCATATTGAACCTTATCGGCCTTGGAGAATCTTCCCCATTACCTCGTCCTCGACACACAGCAGTGCTTTTGTATGACTCATTTTAGCAGGAGTTTAAGAATACATGTTACACCGACAGAATCTCATGCTGTGAATTGCCTATCAACCACCTCACGTGTGTGTGTGTGGGGGGGGGGGGGGATGAGGATATATGTATAAAGGGGAATTTTCAACAGGAATATCCTGACCTTGATGTCTTGAACAAAGACCTAGTGATCAGTTTGCTCCAAAGCAGGTGACCTTATATGACTTTTGGTCAATGTAATGAAAATTACATATATTCAAAACTTCAAAACACACACACACGCACACACATTATTCATTCATTCATTCATTCATTCATTCATTCATTTATTCTTGCTCCTGCTTCTACTTCAGAATTACAAGGGTTTTTTTTTTTTTGGCCTGAACGCAAATAGGTTTTGTCAACTTGGATCCACAGGTTTGATTTTGCAGTGTTTTCCCAAAATAGTCCGGCTGTTAAAGTGCATATCACGGGTAAATTCAGGACAAAGATCGATGTAATTCTCCTATTTTATATTAAACTTTGGTCAAATATCTGTCACATTTTGCATTTTGTGCAATTTTTTTACCTTGCGCAATACCAGAAAAATTCAGTTGAAATCAAGCCATTTGAGGCGAATTGGTCCGCCTCTGAAAAAACTTGGCATTTGGATTTCCCAGGAAACATTTGATTTTCGTGACGTCGCGTGCGGGACGCCTCCTTCTGAATCCTATGTCAGCGCTGGTTTGTTTATGAGAAAACGACCTGGTGGTTTTCTGCAAATTTCTTCAACGTTATCGCGTAATTATTAAAATGGTTAACAGATGTATCGTAGGAGGGTGTAGCAACACCAATCTTGATGGGATTAGTACTCATCGTTTCCCAAAAGACCGGACAATGAGAGAGAAATGGGAGCGCTTGGTCTACACAGGCTGTGCACTGAAACAGTGCAAAGCTCGCGCAGCCTGCTGGCGCTTCCGCAAAGAACGTCACGAACCTGGCTCCAGACTCCCTTGGGATTTTTCCAGAAGTGTTTTGTTATTATATTTTTTTTCTGCTGTAGACAGATGGCCTTGTGCAAAATTACCCTTCTGGATGAGCATGTAAAGGGACGTACTTTCATCTAAAAAAAAAAAAAACGAAATTGGTCCAGAATATGCCCTTTAAGGTGAGAATTTGTTCATTTTGTGATAGAAGCATTAAATTTGGCACACTAGCTCAAGTTGATTATATAGAATTCTAGATATGGGGGCATTTCGAATTCGGCTTCTAAACCCTGGAATGCGCGTGTGCAAAATCGACCTGACATGAAAACAAAGCTAAACGAATTTTCTTTGGTTTTCAAGGTATAAAATTGTTTACAAAAAAAAAAAGGACACATTGACTGAATGTCTACCTCACAAATAGAGAATTTCTTGTTCTCGAAGATATCGCGTAATTAGTCACGTGACAAGTCACATGACATAGGGATACGGTATTAAGTAAATAAAAAGGTTGCCAGAAGAGCAATTTGGCAGTTCAAAGTTTTAGCTGTTAGTATGGATTCATATGATCATGTGACAATTCCCTCTCTTTGTCATTACTGATTACAGAAGCATAACGCTGTACACTGAAGATTAGCTTTCATACATTTACATCGACCCGAACACCCTTTCTTGCACGTCAATTTGAGCTATCATGTTTCTATCACAAAACAAACAATCCCGGGGTTTTTTTTTTTGGTACTTAACAGCCGGACTAAAAGAACACACTATCTGAATACAGGGATACATGGGAGCTGTGGCATAAACATTAGGATTTTAAATGAACGGCTGCACTGGGTTGAGTGTTCTCAGAGATTTCCCTTCAGAAAGCTGCGACAATGCAATATGGCGAGGACAGCAAGACGTATGAATCTTTAAGCGTTTCTATTTTAGGCCTGATTAAGAATAGGTGGGTGAATGATGCAAGCACACAAGTACGGTACAACACACCCACTGCCTCTCACCTCCAGTCCATTTTCTCTACCAGGTAGGTGCAGATCAAAAAGCCCGTCCGATTAAAACCGTGAGTGCAGTGGACACCTGTGGGGGGGAGAAAAGAGACAATACACATCAATGATACACAGCTCTTCGTCTCTTGTTTTGTCAGAGCGTTCGCTTTCATTCCGTCATTTCGACCAGTGTGTGTGTGTGTGTGTGTGTGTGTGTGTGTGAGAGAGGTTTCTGTATAATAAATCTCATTTCGGCTCTCAGTCACGATGTGATGGACATAGTGCGTTTCAGATCAGGTTGCGTGTTACACTGTGTTCAGCTGATCAAAGCCTAGGTTCAGTGCCACCTGAGGCCACCCCGTGTCCTCCTCCATCGCTCTTTCGCTGGTGCTTCTTTAATCCTTTTCTCTTCCTCCCCCACCACTTTACACAACGCAGCTCGCTAACAAAGCCCTTCCTTTTTACTTTCACCCTCCCAAACGTGACCTCCGTGTCTTTCTCTCTCTAGCTCACACTCACTCGCACCTCACCAATCTTGTTAATTCATTCTCTACTCGCGCGCCCTTCTTGGGCACTGAGGAGTTTCTGCCCTCTGAGGGAAACACATACATTTTCACCTATTCATTAGCTCCAGCTTCCAGCAGTCTAGCTTATGGTAATGAGCTGCTATGGCTGTCGCACAAAACCTTCAAACAGATGCATCCTTCACCATTTTTAACCATGGATGTTTGTGCAAAATACTTATTATATCCTTACAAATCACAGAACGATACTGATCTCCTGCTAATCTAATGTAAAAATAAATAAATAATCAAATCCAAGCTTCAGATTGCCGAGCCTCAACGTGTGCTCTATAAACTCGTATGTCCTTATAGTAAAGGTTAGTGATTTGCTATTCAAGGAGAACTGAAGGGAAATTTTTTTTATCATCAAAATTCTATTTCTCTCATTATATTAAATATAGAAATGCATTTTTGATAGCTATTTTGTCACTGCTATAGCAAGTTATGAGTGTTTGAAATATGCGATGGCCGTAAATGAGATTCGTTGAGACCTGCGCGAGACATCGTAGGACGGAAGTAAAACGTACAGCGGAAATCAAAGTGACCGACGTCTGACAATGTTGTCAAAAGACGCGCGCGCCCTCTTTCGAACGCTGATGTGATCAAGCCGGAAGTTTTGCTTGTTTTGATAGCAATCAGGAAAGTTTGAAAAAAGTAGGCAGTGATCGTCATTTCAACTCGTTTTGGTGCAATATTTCGTTTGGAAAACAGTTTTCAAAATGGCGGCACTGACACCTGGCTGACACTTCATGTTTCAAAGTCTCGTGAAGATCGCGCGGATAAGCGACGCCTGCCGTGGACCAAACGAACTAAATTCAACATGGCTAAAAACCGAATAGGCCAATAAGTATAATATTTCATTGCAATTAGTTGCCAATAAGAGTCACGATATAAGGTTACTAAAACCGAAAACGTAATTGAATAACACGTTAATTACGAAATCAAGCAAGTTTAAAAATGACTTCAGTTCTCCTTTAACTAGCTGTGCTGTCTGGGTGGGAGGGATGGGCGTACTCTTTCTCCTGTCAATCACAGTGACACTAGTGACAATCGTGAGCGTATGCGGAAGAGGGCGGATAGCGCTTTCGTATGTTACCCATCATCTGGTACGCAAACAAACTCCTTCTGAAGCTGTGTGTCGGAGAATATTAAATGCTGAAAAAGTAAGAAGTAAATGCAGCAGAGATTTTCGGCCTTGCTTTTTGCCTGGAGGGAAGAAAACACTTGGGTGATCGTTTGATTAAGAGCAAAGAGCAGGTTCAAAGTTTCATACCTAATTTTAAGGGGAAGGTTGACAAATCTTTAATAAACGTAACTAATGCCAGCAGTTGTTCCAAGCAGAGAAATTTAAAAACAGCACTAACTCAAGCGGTCCTTTCAATAACAATGTGTGAATGCACAGTCACACACATTGAAGCACAGGAAGTAATGATGTGAAAAGGGCAAAACGGTGCAACGATGAAAAGTTCATGACCTAAGAGAACTGGATTAATCTCAGTGTATTCATCTGGAACCGTCTCGCATGCTCCGTGCTCACACGCACAGCTGCACGTTTTCCAAGCAACCCCTTCTTGGTTAGAGAGAGAGAGAAGCAGAGAGAGATGCTGTCGTTGTCTGTCGTCGTCTCGTCTGGCTCGCAGGTCCTCAGAGGTGGGGTTTCAGCCCTCATCATGCCCACTCATACCCTGTTCTTCTCAGTGAACATTGGCCAAACCTCAGGGAGGTCGTTTCCAAGGCAGCATCAATAAGCCTCTCACCACTGCTATGACCATAAAATTCATGTATTGCACCCTTTGGGATATGCCGTGAAGGGTTGGCAGAACCACAAGAGCGCCTCCTATAGGACATATGACCGAATTAAACTCAAACACACACACAATCAAGGAGCAATCAGTTGGGGAGCAAAGACACCGGAGTTTAAGCAGGCTATGTTTCACATTTGGGTCTCATTCTGAGGACCAAAATCTTGTTTATGCAGCACTGACCGCTCCCGTTTTGTAATCCATTTCTACAATAACGCTCGGTCATTTTGGTTTCTTTACAGGATCATTCCTAGCATTTTTCCATGACACAAGAGGCTGGTGCTGATTCTACAGCCTATGCCTTATCCAAAACTAACATGAGGCTGGTCTGGAACCAAAATATAGTTCAGTCAGGTTTGTTTTCATCGTCTCGGCATAATATCTTCTCGTCTTGCTCTCTCGATGACCGAATTGTGTCCAGTGTTTGATTGGAAAGCAAAGAACCATAAATTCTTTGACATCTTTAACAATATAGGGATAAAATATAACATTTGAAATATTTGAAGAAAAAAAAAAAGTTTGTCTACTTGTGACCTGCTTGCATTATTATGTTGCAGATCATTCGAAGAAGTATCTCGAGTATAACTCTATAGGCATGACATACTCTGTTCATTCTGTGAGCAGCCATTTTGATTTGACGTCACTTACTGAAGCTTCCTAAGTACAGTCGAATTACCCACTGGACATTTCCTTTGGTTTTTCTTAGTTTTCCCTAAAAAGTGTTTTCTAATATACAAGGTCCGTGTATGTCATAATGACACGTTCATATTAATTTCAATTATAAACCACACTTACAAACGTGATAACGCATTAAGCTGCTTTTTGGGTTTTTGTTGTTTGATTTGGCTTTTCTGTATTCAGAAATAAATGCGCAGCTTCTAGATGAAAAGAAAATATTCCGCGTGCAATCCGATCCTGAGTTAGTAGGATATTGCATGGGAATTTCCCAGAATATGTATGTGTGTGTGTGTGGGGGGGGGGGGGGGGGGGGAGTGAGAACATTACATCTTATACTGAAAAACAGCACACAACGTCATTTTCTTCATTAAACGTTTTTTTTTTTTTTAAAACCACAGCTTTATTTTAAGCATGTGAAATCTAAAATGTAATTTTAGCATCAATGCAGAGATTTTTGGTGCAAACGTATGCATATTTATATGAGCATAAATGCAGATTTTGGAGGGGAAAATTTCTAATCTCTGTACCATTATCATTGTCATCAACAGTTTCCATTATCACGGTTTATAAAGTGTTAATGTTAATACTTCATTGCAGGCCTACTTAATCTTTTCTCCGTGCTGCAAACACCAGTCTAAGATAACACATTATCAACCGATCTGCTCATAAGAAATAGAAGAAAGATTTACACTTGCTCGAGCCGATCTTTGGCTGGATCGAGTCAAAGTTTTAAAATATATTTTTTTAAAAAGACGCCGTTCTTCATCAGTGTCACAGTTCTCAAGATTGAACCGCATCACTGTCTCGAATCATAAAATGAATCATGAATTGAATCGCTGTCCTGAATCATCCAAAGCGCACAAAATTCGTGTGCCATCTCGCAACAAGTTTTACCTCCAAATAGCCCAAACTATGTCAGACAGATTTTATCCTGTTTACAGTGGGTGTTCCCACCGCGAAAGAGAAACCAATCGAAACCGAAAGAGTGAAAGTGATTATCATGCCGTTACCATGGGAATAGTCTTTTATGAATGTGTAAGTGGGCGCTCAGCGCTCCGACTCCGGTGTGACCGAGTAAGGTGACAAGTTTTAGGTTTCATCTAATTTAGGTCATTTAAAAACTATAACATTATTTGGCAGTGGGCACACAGGAAAGCGTAAAGTATAAAGTTTGTCAACATGTTTATCATGCTTGTATGATAAAAAAAACTCAAAGATGTTTCTCTTAATACTCATTCAAAACCTGTCAAGCTTCGCCGGCGAAGCTCTCGACCCCAAAGTACAACCAAATCTACTTGCACATAATGCCATGAAATAATAGATATGTGCCATAAAATAAAGATATATTACAAATATTAGATCTAGATTTATTCAGCGTGTTCTGAAGTTACTTGACTGGGAACTGGGACTCTCGACCCACAGAACACTGCTTGTTTACTCGCACCCGATAAATAAGCCGGAATCAACAACTGTACACCACTTCCGGCCAGCAATGGCTGCTCCCTGTGGTTCTGCCTCCGTGGGTAATTCACGGAATAAAATTGTCCACAAAAGTGTTTTTACTGGTCTTTTATACATAAAGCATGATTAAATGCTGTAAGCATGACCAGTACCGGTACACTTTAACTATGAATTTACAGTATTTTCCATCTTACACCTCACTCTGGACAGTGGCTATATTTCGCATTACGCTTAATACCGTGCAAGTATGAGATAAGCATGCTTTGAAATTAACAGAAGTTGTTTATTTCGGCTCTCTGCAGAGACCTGTGATGTATGAATCATTAGCCTACTCAGTGTAGATGCAACAGTGGCTCACTCACGGCACCGTCGAAAGCCATTCCTGCTTATTGGTTTCATGATTCCGCAGCTGGTATCATTTTCTGTCGCGTGTGTACGTGGGACAAAACACCAGGACGGGGGCATGATCAGGAAATCTGAGGTTGTATCCTGAACATAGTACGCCAATTTGTACCACATCGCTGAAGAATTCTCGATTCTGAAGTCTAATTACCATCGCCATCACCATAATGAGCTACAAATTTAAAAACTTGGTCTTATTTAATAAGTGGAACCATTTAAAAATCATCGATATGGTAAAGCATTCTCGAAAGAGGTGTTTAAACGTGTCTACAAGGCCAACACTTCGTCCGAGTTAGCGGTAAATCCGTAACTAAAAGTTTACCACTATGGGAACATCTTCAATGATTTTTGCCGTTTCTGGCGACATCGTTTAATAGCTGTGAAAACCTGAGTGATGCTAAACAACTGTAAAGAAACTCTAAATGAATAAAAAAAGTATGATGTCATTCATTAATAAATAAAAATTTACATAATCATTGGTAAAATGCTGCACAATTACTTCAGGACATGTTGCTATTAGAAAACATGAAAAAAATTATCTTAAAAAAATTATTTATGACAAAAGCTTTGGGATAATAGCAGTAACTCTGCCCAATATCACCTGATCATTGATTAATTTCCTAAAACCCCAAATCAGTAACAGATGGGACGGTCTGGGAAACGAAAATTTAAAAAAAGAAAGCAGTGATTTCTAAATTCACTTTGGCTTGTATTTCATTGCACACAGAACAAATCCAAGATATTTCACGTTTTGTCTGGTCAACCTCATTTCATTTGTTAATATGCGTCCATTCCTGTATTTCCGGCCTGCAACACATTCCAAAAAAATTGGGATGGGGCAATTTAGAGCAAGTAATGAGGTAAAGCAATTAAATAATGTGATTTGAAACAGGTGATGTCAACAGGTGAACGTAATCATGATTTGGTACAAAATTAGCATCCAGGAAAGGCCTAGTCTTTGAGGAGCGAAGATGGGCGGAGGATCTCCAGTTTGTTAACAAATTGATGAGAAAATTATTGAAATGTTTAAAAACATTGCTCTTCAAAGAAAAAGATACGAAGGGATTTGGATATTTCACCCTCTACGGTACATAATATCAGTGAATGATTCAAAGAATTTGGAGGAATTTTGTAAAGGGCAAGGGCACAAGCCTAATCTGAACACCCGTGATCTCCAAGCCCTCAGATGGCACTCCATTAACTGTCATTCATCTATAGCTGGTTTAACCACATGGGTTCTGGATTACTTTGCTGAACCTTTGTCAAGCTCTACAACAGAGTTACATCCACAAATGCCACTTAATACTTTATTATGCAAAAAGGAAGCCTTATGTTAACTATATCCAGAAGCACCATTGACTTCTCTGGGCTTGAAGGCATTTGGGATGGACCATCACACAGTGGAAACGTGTATTGTGGTCAGATGAATCAGTACTCCTGGTCTTTTTTGTAAGAAATGGACACTATATACTTTGTACCAAAAACTAAAAAGAACCGCAAGTTGGCCTAGTGGTTAGCGTGTCCGTCTCTTGATCGGGAGATCACGAGTTCTACTCATGGTCGGGTCATACCAAAGACCATCATAAAAATGGTACCTACTGCCGTCTGGCAAGGCACGCTGCAATACAGATGCAAGTAGGGAGTCAAACTCTTGCGGTTACCAGAGGACGAGCCCCCTACTGTAACCCTAGCTATGTAATAGGCGAGAGGCCAAGGGCTACAGAAACGGAGATCAGCGCCGCCCTATGCGCCACATGGCGTGGGAAGGACTTTGAAAGACTAAAAGGAGCACCCAGACTGTCACCAGCAACAAGTCCAAAAGCCAGAGTCTGTCATGGTATGAGGTTGTGTCAGTGCCCTTGGCTGAGGTAGCTTACACTTCTCTGATGGCGCATTAATACAGAAAAGTACACTGAGATTTTGGAGCAACATATTCTGCCTTCATGGCAACATCTTTTCCACAAAGCAAAAACATATTCTGCCCACATTGCAAAGGCATGGCTGTGGAAGAAGAGGGTGCCTGTCCTATCTGTCCCCAACAGAGAATGCGTGGCGAATTTTGAAATGAAAAATATGACAACAGCAACCTTGTACTGTTGCACACCTTAATACTCATTTGCAGGAAGAATGGGACAAAATAACCCTGAAACACTTCATCACTTAGTGTCTTCAGTACCTAACTATCTTTAAAGGAGAACTTGAGTCATTTTTAAAAACTTACTTTATTTCTTAATTAATGTGTTATTCAATTACGTTTTCGGTTTTAGTAACTTTATATCGTTACTCGTATTGCCAACTATCCATCCATCCATTATCTGTAGTGTATTGGCAACTAATTGCAATAAAAAAATATATATATACTTATCGGCCTGTTCGGTTTTTAGCCATGTTGAATTTAGTTCCTTTGATCCACAGCAGGCATCATTTCACGACGCGCGATCTTCACAAATCTTGTGCGAGAGTTCGAAACATGAAGTGTCAGCGCCGCCATTTTGAAAGCTGTTTTCCAAGCGAAATATTGCACAAAAACGAGTTGAAATGACGATTACTGACTACTTTTTTCAAACTTTCCTGATTGTTATCAAAACAAAACAAAAAAATTCCAGCTTGATCACATCAGCGTTCGAAAGAGGGCGCGTGCGTCTTTTGACAACGTTGGCAAATGTCGGTCACTTTGATTTCCACTGTACATTTTACTTCAGTCCTGCAATGTCTCGCACAGGTCTCAACGAATCTCGTTTACGGCCATCGCTTTGACATATGGACTGATATAATTACATAGCATATTTCAAACCCTCATAACTTGCTATAGCAGAGACAAAATAGCTATCAAAAATGCATTCCTATATTTAATAAAATGAGATGGAATTTAAAAAAAAAATGTGCCTTCAGTTCTCCTTTAAAGTGTTGTGAGAAGGAATAACAAGATTATAAAGTGGGAAATGCTTTACTGTCCCAACTTTTTATGAAATGTGTTGCAAGAATCAATTGGAGTAAGTGCTTAGGTTGGAAAATAAATAGAATTCAGGCAGTAAAACATCAAATAAAATGCTGCTGTATTGTTTTGAGTGCAATACAGGTCAAAGATTAATTTACGAGTTCATTGTTTTCAGTTTTAATATCAATTGGAAAATACTGCCCCAGCTTTTTCCGATTCAAGGTTGCACAGACTGTCATACTTTATTCACTTCAGAAAGGGATGGGTTATACTATATTATACTACTTGAATCCTTTCTCTGCAGAGTTATGACTCATTTAATTAAACAAACAGTATATTTTCTTCAGACAGAGCCACACATTTCCACATACGCCATTATATCATTTGTCTACACAGAATTATAAATTATGTCCCCTCAAATATAAAAAAAAAATTTATTCCCTGTCTGAAACGGTACACCTGATGCACTCATCTTAACATAATGTGACTTCCAGAGCATGAAACAGAGGTGGAGAGAGGGAAAAAATTTTTAAAAAACACGCCATTTTATTCATTCACATCAGTATTTCTAAAATCACTAACCTGCAGGATGGAGACTCAGCTCTGATGCGTCTCAGTCTAACAGAAGTGGACTGAGTGGCCAAGTCTTGGACAAAGAAACATCAATCAAATCTTTTCATCAGAATATGAGATCCAGTTCACAAATTGGAAAAGAAATTCAGTTGGGATTTCTTGTGTTTGTCATTCAGACACTGCTTTGATGTTTAATAGATGACATTTGGCATCACACAATCATTTTTAATATGTTCCTTTATACTTCCTGGGGCTATACTAAAATTGATCCAATACTGGATACCAGACGGCAAGGGGTGGGGGGTTTATTCCGCTCATAAACGTCATCACTACGCTAGCTCCATCTACTGGACATGGGGCCATTTTTCCTTAAGATTGGAATTTTCTACATGCAAAAAAAAAAAAAAATATTTCACTTAAACTTATCCCTCTACCTTTTAACATCCGTTACTGTGGTAAAGATGTCACAATAGCAACTCTGTAACACAAGGTCAGTTAATATGGTCATCTTTTTAAATCAAGTCAACATACTGACTATTTCACATCTCGTTCATCTCTGAACATTAGAATTAGACTGATTCATTGTGGCGTAAATCAGTATAGCCTAGATTACTCAGTAGACACTGACCAATAAATCGGCATGCCAGTATTATTGGCCGATACAAGCCAATTGCAGATAAACCTTGTTAGTGTACAACCCCGATTCCAAAAAAGTTGGGACAAAGTACAAATTGTAAATAAAAACGGAATGCAATAATTTACAAATCTCAAAAACTGATATTGTATTCACAATAGAACATAGACAACATATAAAATGTCGAAAGTGAGACATTTTGAAATTTCATGCCAAATATTGGCTCATTTGAAATTTCATGACAGCAACACATCTCAAAAAAGTTGGGACAGGCGCAATAAGAGGCTGGAAAAGTTAAAGGTACAAAAAAGGAACAGCTGGAGGACCAAATTGCAACTCATTAGGTCAATTGGCAATAGGTCATTAACATGACTGGGTATAAAAAGAGCATCTTGGAGTGGCAGCAGCTCTCAGAAGTAAAGATGAGAAGAGGATCACCAATCCCCCTAATTCTGCGCCGACAAATAGTGGAGCAATATCAGAAAGGAGTTCGACAGTGTAAAATTGCAGAGAGTTTGAACATATCATCTACAGTGTCTGTGAAGATTCTCAGTCATCCAGGTCATGGTAAACTGTGGGTGGTAAAAGAGAGCAACTGGACTTGCTTGAAGATTCTTGAAGACGTTTCACCTCTCATCCGAAAGGCTTCTTCAGTTCT
Source organism: Neoarius graeffei (assembly GCF_027579695.1). Lineage (NCBI taxonomy): Eukaryota > Metazoa > Chordata > Actinopteri > Siluriformes > Ariidae > Neoarius > Neoarius graeffei. The sequence goes on from NC_083570.1 coordinate 27,480,123, forward strand.
GTCTGACTGGTAGGGAGCATCAGGTATTTATCCTCTCATGGATGAAAAGCTCATCTAAGGTGTTGACTTAAGGTCAGGACTTTGACTTGGTCATTCCAAAACATTAACTTTATTCTTCTTTAACCATTATTTGGTAGAATGACTTGTGTGCTTAGGGTCGTTGTCTTGCTGCATGACCCACCTTCTCTTGAGATTCAGTTCATGGACAGATGTCCTGACATTTTCCTTTAGAATTCTCTGGAATAATTCAGAATTCATTGTTCCATCAATGATGGCAAGCCGTCCTGGCCCAGATGCAGCAAAACAAGCCCAAACCATGATACTACCGCCACCATGTTTCACAGCTGGGAGAAAGGTTTTTTTTTTTTAAATACTAGAATGCAGTGTTTTCTCCAAACACTTTTCATTTAAACCAAAAGGTCTAATCTATCCATAATTTCACCTCCCAACAGCCTTCTGGCTAGCAAACTGTAGTTGGGCAGCAATGTTCTTTTTGGAGAGTAGTAGCTTTCCCCTTGCAACCCTCCCATGCACAGCATTGTTGTTCAGTGTTCTCCTGATGGTGGACTCATGAACATTAGCCAATGTGAGAGAGCCCTTGAGTTACACAGAAGTTACCCTGAGTTCCTTTGTGACCTCATGGACTATTACATGCCTTATTCTTGGAGTGATCTTTGTTGGTCGACCACTCCTGGGGAGGGTAACAATGATCTTAAACGTTCATCATCTCTCTTGCCCCTTTTCCACCAAATCAGTTCCAGGGCTGGTTTGGGGCCAGTGCTTAGTTTGGAATCGGGTTTTCTGTTTCCACTGACAAAGAACTGGCTCCGGGGCCAGAAAAAACGGTTCCAGGCTAGCACCAACTCTCTGCTGGGCCAGAGGAAAGAACTGCTTACGTCAGCGGGGGGCGGAGTTGTTAAGACCAACAACAATAGCAAGACCGCGAAAGGTTGCCATTTTTAAGTGGCGAGAAGCAGCAGCTGTACAAACGCAAAGTCATCCATTATTATTGCTGCTGCTGCTTCTTCTCCGTGTTGTTGCTTCGAGGTTCACGCCAAGGTTTATGCAAACGCAGCGACATAACTGACATATACAGTGACGTAACTGACGTATACAGCGACGTAACTGACGTGGCTCCCCTTAGCACCCCGAGCTATGGAAAAACAAACTGGTTCTCAGCTGGCTCACAAGTTGAACGAGTTGTGCACCAGCCCCGAACCAGCCCTGGAACTGATTTGGTGGAAAAGGGGTATCTGTGGATTGCTGGAGTCCAAACCATATAGAGATGGTTTTGTCACCTTTTCCAGACTGATGAGCATCAACAACTCTTTCTGGGTTCCTCAGAAATCTCCTTTGTTTGTGCATTGATACACTTCCACAAACATGTGAAGATGTGAAGCTCAGACTTTGATAGATCCCTGGTCTTTAAATAAAACAGGGTGCCCACTCACACCTGATTGTCATCCCATTGATTGAAAACACCTGACTCTAATTTCACCTTTAAATTAACTGCTGATCCTAGAGGTTCACATACTTTTGCCACCTCACTGATATGCAATATTTGAACATTTTCCTCAATAAATAAATGACCAAGTATAACAATATTTTTGTCTCATTTGTTTTATTGGGTTTTCTTTATCTACTTTTAGGACTCGTGTGAAAATCTGCTCATGTTTCAGGTCATGTTTATGCATAAACAAATTCTAAAGGGTTCACAAACTTTCAAGCACCACTGTACATATTTGTACAACAAGGAGTTCGAATTCATGAATGTGATTGGTTAGGAGGTGTGCGACTTTTGTACAACATGACAAGTCCATGGGACCCCCAAGGCTTGATTTACAAATTGGGTTGCGAGAGAAACTCACAATCTCCTCTTTTCTTTCATTAATTCCCTTTCCAAATGAATCAGATTTTGTATACTAATATTGCTGCTTGGACTTAAATTCAGACAAACCACATTTAAGTGAATAGGGGACGTTACTTCAGTCTTTTTGTGTCCCAAAGTGGTAACACTAACGGAGCTTTTATTTGAAGCACAGATCACGACAACAGCAGAAAGTTGAAAAGAGAGACAAAGATCATCAGTGTGTTCAGCATAAAATAACTCTTTTTACAGTTCGACTGCTCTGTTTTTCAATCTTTTGGATGTAGAGAAGATACAAGGTGAGTGTGTGAATAATAATGCTGCTCAAGCGGCCACTGCTTCTATAAGCACCAGACCCCAGGCTGTGGATTATTTTTCTATCACAACCTGTAAAAACAGTGCTCCGAGAGCACAATATCCCCCGCTGGCAACTCTGCCATAACTCTGGTAAAATGCGACTGAATTGAACGAAATTGCAATATGCGTATTACTGACATAAAACACAGAATCCTGCCAAGTTTCATGAAATTCCTTCAAAAATTGTGAGAGGAGTTGATTTCAGAAGGTGAGTTCAGACGGATGGACATCGCCACGACATAATCCCCCTTCGACCAGCGGGGGATAAAAATTGAGGGAAGTTGATTTCAGAAAGCAAGCACACCTTGATGAAATTGCCAAAGTACAAGTTTGTTAATAATCAAGGGCATAACTCTGGTAAAATTTGCCCAAATTAAACGAAATTTCAATATGCATATAACTGTCATACAACAAAGACTTTTGCCAAGTTTGGTGAAATTCCTCCACAAATTGTGAGAGGAGTTGATTTCAGAAGAACCTATACCCTCATGAAATTGTCAAAGTACAAGTTATTTAATCAAGGGTCAAAATTCTGGGAAAATTTTCACAAACGAAATTAAAGGGCATGTCACGGGTAAATTCAGGAGCAAGACCAATGCAATTCTCCTATTTTATATTAAACTTTGGTCAAATATCTGTAACAGTCTGCATTCTCTGCAATTTTTTTTTACCTTGCGCAATACCAGAAAAATTCAGTTGAAATCAAGCCATTTGAGGCGAATTGGTACACCTCTGAAAAAACTTGGCATTTGAATTTCCCAGGAAACATTGATTTTAATGACGTCACATGCGGGACGCCTCCCTCTGAATCCTACATCAGCACTGGTTTGTTTATGAGAAAACAACCTGGTGGTTTTCTGCACATTTCTTCAACGTTATCGTGTAATTATTAAAATGGTTAACAGATGTATCGTAGGAGGGTGCAGCAACACCAATCTTGATGGGATTAGTACTCCTCGTTTTCCAAAAAACTGGACAATGAGAGAGAAATGGGAGTGGTTGGTCTACACAGGCTGTGCACTGAAACCGTGCAAAGCTCGCGCAGCCTGCTGGCGCTTCCACAGATAACGTCACGAACCTGGCTCCAGACTCCCTTGGGATTTTTCCAGATGCATTTTGTTATTTAATTTTTTTTCTGCTGTAGACAGATGGCCTTGTGCAAAATTACCCTTCTGGATGAGTGTGTAAAGGGACATACTTTCATAAATTTAAAAAAAAATAAAATAATTGGTCCAGAATATGCCCTTTAAATCATAATATGCGTATTACCGTCATATAACAAGGCCTTTAGCCAAGCTTCGAGAAATTCGTCCAAAAATTGAGAGAGGAGTTGATGTCAGAAGGAAAACACACACATGAAATTACCAAAGTATAATTTTGTTAATCAAGGGCTGTAAACTCTGGTAAAAATGTGACCCAATTGAATGAAATTACAATACACGTATTACCGACATATAACAAAGAATCCTGTTAAGTTTCATGAAATTCCTCCAAAAATTGTGAGAGGAGTTGATTTCAGAAGGTGAGCACCCTTCCTGGGACGGATGGACAGATGGACGGACGCCATGCCTTTCGACCAGCGAGGGATAAAAACACTTCCCATTAGTCAGTGCAAAGAACATTCTTTTGGTTTTTAATCACTTACGCTACTTGTGTTTCTGACCTAATAAAATGTTTAAATGTTACAATCATTCCGATATTATAAATCGGACATTTGAGAAAGAAATGTAGAGTATTCAAGGCTTGGGGTAGCAGAAAATTCATCACGTCCATTTGGGATCAGTCGCCCAAACCCCTATAGCATAGTTGATACCTTTTAAAAGTATACAACTAGAAACAGAAAAAAAGTCTTTAACTTGCCTATGAGTTCAGTGGGATTCTTCTGTATGAAGTGCTCACATATCCTGATGAACGTCTCAGTCGTCTCGACGGCGGGACATTCCCCATGGCTGCATTAGAAAACAATAATGCCTTACTGCATATAATGATACGATTTCTTTCCAGTCAAAGAAACACAGGTGAATGGCACAAAGAATTTCATACCGATACAGCAATGGTTTTCTTGAAAAGTAGGTCAGTATGTACTTTTTTTTTTTTAATTCTGTTACAGTAGTGGTAGGCATGGGACGACTGACTGTAGAAGTGCCCGAAGGTTTAAATGTCTGTTGGAAAGCATGGCACATGCGGTTTTAAGATCAACACAAGTGTGTTATATTTCAAAATGTGTTTCCTTTTTGTATCCTAGACAATTCTTAACCAATAGAAACCAGGCATCTGACTTCAGAAACATGTTTCTCTGATGCCTCTTGTCCATGCTGCTGAACAGTGAGCATCTTAGCTCGTGAAATATGATCGGAGGTTTACATTAAATTTTTAAAAGTGCATCACGGTGACTTCACTATATAAGAATTCAAGGATCAATAAATATCTCCGCCGCTGTTCACTACAAGGCACGTGCAGGTTTCATTACATGCAAAAAACTTGTTACGCTTATTCCCACTCCTGACTTCAGCTTTGCAGCATTCCTGACAACAACAGGTCTGGCCACGCCTTCTTCATTTCCTCATCAAAGCCACAGGCAATACTGTCATCGATGGGTCATAGTTTGAGGGAACGATATGACAATGGCATGTTCCACACAATCTCACATCTCTAAGGTGGTGTTTACATTAGACCGTATCCGTATCGTTTTCGTTGCAGATGCACTGTCCGTGCACATTAAAACGCCGGAAAACGACTCCACAGGCGGAACAGTTTGAATCCGCCAGGGCCCACGTATTCAACCCAGTACGTATCTGATCCGGTGCTGTGTAAACATTGAGGAACGAGGATACGCAGTGCTGAGCTCTAGCTGACGTCGTCATTGGACAACGTCACTGTGACATCCACCTTCCTGATTCGCTGGCGTTGGTCATGCCACGTTGGTCATGTGAATGAGCAATACAGGAAGTGTGTTGAGGAAGTCATTAAGTGAATGAGCAATACAGGAAGTGTGTTGGTTACCGTAGCACTAAATAGTCTTGTTGTAATCGCAAAAAACGGCCGTTCTGCGAGGTGAAGAGTGTACCGAACACTGTTAGATCCTTCTAGCATAAACACGAAGGCCATACACGGTGTAAAAAAGGCGTCATTGTAGTACCAGTACCGCCGATAACAGACTGGCATACTTCATTTTTTACAACGACATCCTTCCACTTGCAAGTGGTGAGTGACTTGCGCATGCCCGATATGCACTGGGATCATGTGACGTGCCGTCTAATTAGTCATGTGATTAGCGTATCCGTGTATTGGCGTTGCTGTGTGCACGGGGAACGGTTTTGTTGCGGGCACAGAAATTTTGTGTGTGTACGCGAATCGTTTTAAAAACGTTAATCTGATGATCCGCTGATTCGAAATAATGTAAACAGGGCCTAAGTAGTGGGAACCATTACCCACCATTATAAAGTTTATTATATTTTGTTTAATCCAAATAACTCAAAAACAAGTAGGACTATACATTACCTTAGCATGGAGCCATTATGTTCTGTGAGTGAAAAGTTCAGGAATAAAAAGCTCCATCGTATTTTTTATACTTATACGGAAGCTGCAAGAGGCCCTTCATATAATCTTTTTGTATTCACCTTGTTATCCCGAGATAACGACATAATTAATTCAGGATCTCGAGAAAACAACACAACTAATTCGAGATCTCGAGAAAACAAAACCGTTATTTCGAGATCTCGAGAAAACAAAATTATTTCATGATCTCAGCTGGATCACTGTATCTCCGTCGGTAGAGACGTAGCCGGGCCAGTCTTCTGCGGAGGTGCCGCGGACTAATTTTGAAATTATCCCTTATTAAAAGACTTAATGCAATCTCTCCCTGTGTCAACTCCTGATCAAAATATTGCCTTATTAGGTGATCGATTATTCCAGACATTCTAATGACCAAAGTGGCGTCTATACAGAATGAGAAATAGCCCCAAAGTCAGCATATCACAAGTCTCTTGGCGCACCTGAATGAACCATTTCTCAGCTGTTTACTCGAGAAAATAAAATTATTTCATGATCTCGAGATCACGGAATAATTGTCTTGTTTTCTCGAGATCTCGAAATAGCGGTTTTGATTTCTCGAAATCTCGAATTAGTTGTGTTGTTTTCTCAAGATCCTGAATTAATTATGTCGTTATCTCGGGATAACAAGGTGAATAAAAAAAAGGATTATATGAAGGGCCTCTCTTGGCTTCCGTATACTTAAGAGGACACAGGATGAAAAAAAAAATCAGTACCCTATGGGTATATGTGGCTACTGCTTATAAATAAAAACTGGTTTCTGATCCCATGTCCATACAGTAAATATCACATATACACGCTATCAATTCTACTCGCCTCATCTCTTGCAAGCATCACCAAGCTGTGAGCAGCATCAGGGCTTGGAGTATTTTGGTTACCAATTTTGTTGACTGCGTTTTGTCAAAATACAGTGCTGTGAACTAGATCTATTTTCAAAATAGTAAGAAAGCACTTGTTCTTAGAAGCATTATTGAGTACGAATGAGCACATTTTGTTTCACAAGTGGAGTGTAATGACTCTAAAAGAAATAATCCCTGGAAAGGGCTCAATTATCCCCCGAAGGAGCTGATTTATTCCCACATGGGACTTTTGTAATTGCAAACCGAGCAGATCGCTCAAAAGATTCCAACGTTGTCTTCGCTGCCTTCTTGAATTTTTGTGAAATGGCTGGAATTCTTGGCGTAAATATCTGCCAAAAAGCTAAAAAACACTTAGAAAACCTTTCGTTTGACCTTTCAGAAGCTGTGATAATCAAAAGGTAAATTTTCTTCAAATAAACACCACTTACTTGATTATCGAATCAGCAGCCTTGGCGAACCACGAGGTGAATTTCATTTATCTTTTTATCTGCTGATTATCTTCCGATACTACGAAGTTAGAACAAGGTTTCTTTTATTTCGTTTCTGGTTCCGAAGTTTATCAAGAAGTAGAACGGGTAATCGAACTTGATCAGGGTAAGTGCTGATTGGTTATGAAGTTTCGCTACTGTTACACTCATTCTTGTGTACCTTTGATAACACGAGATCAACAGTTCGTATTGCGAGATCACGATTCGCTGTTCTGGTGATTGCAATGCTGATGCGCTATTGTTACACTCATTCTTACAGCACGATGACATTAGTGGCTTCGCCTCTACGAGGCAGTAGCCACAAACAGGTCTGAGAACCCCTCCTATAGAGTATATCCAGTGCTGAAGCATACCCTTTACACTGAAGCTTGATGTATTTGATCCCTTCTTTTTCGATATCTGTTCGGTCATAAAAGCGTGTTGTGTTCGTCAGATCAACCAGCAAGCCCATCTTGACCTGTGGACAAGAAAAAAGGAGAATTTTTTTTAATGCTGTGTAACATTTAACACAGACTCCCATGTGCACATCGTCTCTTTAAACATGCTACAAAACATCCAAAGAAGATTATGCATATAGGTGACACTAGGTTATACAGTTACTTCATAGTGCTGATGAATTCTCAAATCTGATTGGTCAGAAGGTTTTGGCAGCTCTGAGAGAAATCCTCACAGGTTTACACTGATGCCCTCGTTCTCACACATCTTCATTTCTACACATCTTCATTTCTCATTTGAACATCGCTTTCAAAGCAATTTGAACAACACGTGCTGCACAAATCTAACAATAAACCGATTAGGGTATCACACACTACTGTATAACTGTTTATATGGCAAAGTCTTCTGTTCAGAGAAGTTTAACACTGATGGAAGGAGTAACTTTTCCTTTTCCATACAGTATGTTGTTTTTTTATTTTTTTCAGCATGTTTTTTGTCTTAAGTTCAAGAGAAAGAAAAAAAAGAGAGCGGCTCGTGAAGGAACGACTGTTTACTGCTATTAAACTGGAAATGGTAACAGGAACTAACTTGTTTACAAGTATGATGTACCATTCTTTAATAACAAGTAGAGCTCAACGCCAAAAATATAAATTTCAAACATGTAGGAACCTACTGAAGACAAAGTATTTCTGACATTTGACGTTGCTGCGACCTTGACCCTATTTGAATCAAATCCAAAAACTAATCAGCTCGTCTACTGGTTATGACGATAATTCCATCCTACTAACATTCAACCTTGTGTTTCTGAGATATCACTCTCTTGATTGTACAACCTGAACACACAATGCCACCGCCACCTATTGGCAGAAGCATGGAAATTCTAACAGTTGACAAACTGCTGTGACGCACAGTGGTGCTTGAAAGTTTGTGAACCCTTTAGAATTTTCTAGATTTCTGCATAAATATGACCTAAAACATCATCAGATTTTCCCACAAGTCCTAAAAGTAGATAAAGAGAACCCAGTTAAACAAATGAGACAAAAATATTACACTTGTTCACTTATTTATTGAGGAAAATGATTCAATATTACATATCTGTGAGTGGCAAAAGTATGTGAACCTTTGCTTTCAGTATCTGCTGTGACCCCCTTGTGCAGCAATAACTGCAACTAAACGTTTCCAGTAACTGTTGATCAGTCCTGTACACCGGCTTGGAGGAATTTTAGCCCATTCCTCCGTACAGAACAGCTTCAACTCTGGGATGTTGGTGGGTTTCCTCACATGAACTGCTCGCTTCAGGTCCTTCCACAACATTGCGATTGGATTAAGGTCAGGACTTTGACTTGGCCATTCCAAAATATTAACTTTATTCTTCTTTAACCATTCTTTGGTAGAACGACTGGTGTGCTTAGGGTCGTTGTCTTGCTGTATGACCCACCTTCTCTTGAGATTCAGTTCATGGACAGATGTCCTGATATTTTCCTTTAGAATTCGCTGGTATAATTCAGAATTCATTGTTCCATCAATGATGGCAAGCCATCCTGGCCCAGATGCAGCAAAACAGGCCCGAACCATGATACTACCACCACCATGTTTCACAGATGGGATAAGGTTCTTATGCTGGAATGCAGTGTTTTCCTTTCTCCAAACATAACGCTTCTTATTTAAAGCGAAAAGTTCTATTTTGGTTTCATCCGTCCACAAAACATTTTTCCAATAGCCTTCTGGCTTGTCCACATGATCTTTAGCAAACTGCAGACGAGCAGCAATGTTCTTTTTGGAGAGCAGTGGCTTTCTCCTTGCAACCCTGCCATGCACACCAGTGTTGTTCAGTGTTCTCTTGATGGTGGACTCATGAACATTGGCTAATGTGAGAGAGGCCTTCAGTTGCTTAGAAGTTACCCTGGGGTCCTGTGTGACCTTGTTGACTATTACACGCCTTGCTCTTGGAGTGATCTTTGTTGGTCGACCGCTCCTGGGGAGGGTAACAATGGTCTTCAATTTCCTCCATTTGTACACAATCTGTCTGACTGTGGACTGGCGGAGTCCAAACTCTTTAGAGATGGTTTTGTAACTTTTTCCAGCCTGATGAGCATCAACCACGCTTTTTCTGAGGTCCTCAGAAATCTCCTTTGTTCGTACCATGATACACTTCCACAAACATGTGTTGTGAAGATCAGACTTTGATAGATCCCTGTTCTTTAAATAAAACAGGGTGCCCACTCACACCTGATTGTCATCCCATTGATTGAAAACACCTGACTCTAATTTCACCTTCAAATTAACTGCTAATCCTAGAGGTTCACATACTTTTGCCACTCACAGATATATAATATTGGATCATTTTCCTCAATAAATAAGTGAACAAGTGTAATATTTTTGTCTCATTTGTTTAACTGGGTTCTCTTTATCTACTTTTAGGACATGTGTGAAACACTGGAACAACAACAAAACTCTTCAAGTGCTGTTATCGGAAAAATAATCAACTCCAGGGTAGTCGCATGACCTCTGCTTCAAGTCATGCAGCATTCACCACCCTGACCTCTTGATTACGCCATTACCAGACAGTGTGACCTTAAAGACACCAGAGTCACCAAATCTACGTGTGGTGCTGAGTGCTGGACGGACCACCGTCTCATTTTGTCCAAAATCAACATCTTCATCAAGCCAAAGAGGAGACCTCAAGGAAAAAAGATCACCAAGAGGCTGAATGTCACAAAGTTGAAAAGTCCAGAAACTGCAACCCACCTAGCTGACAAAATAAATGCCAACCTTGCCAACTTCAATCAAACAGGTGACGCAGAGAAGGACTGGCAGACATTTTTGGAACAAGTATATGAGGCCTCACTTGAGACACTTGGACTGAAAACCCGTAAACACCAAGATTGGTTTGACGAAAATGAAGAAATTCAGGTTCTCCTAAATGAAAAACAGCGTTTGTATAAGGCTGTAACAGACAATCCGAGTTCAGCCTCAAAGAAAGCGGCATTTAACAACATACATCGTACTATTCAAACAAAGCTTAGGCAAATGCAGGATTCTTGGCTAGCAGAAAAGGCTGAAGAGCTACAACGCCCTGCAGATAAACATGATATGAAAGGGTTCTACGATGCAAATCGCAAGCTACATGCAGTGGAAAGAAGGCGCCTCTGCAAGCAGAGAGCTGCGGAAAACGTAGCAGTTGATCCCTGCACTTGTAGCTTATGTGGCAGATCTTTTCGAGCAAAAATTGGGCTGATTAGCCACACAAATAGAAATTGTGGTCATCATCGACTGCGATGGACGAACAACAACTCCCACCCTGTCCTTGATTATTTTCTAAGACTGTAACAATACGCTCTGGTCATGATTCAATTCACGATACTGGCTTCACATTTCAATCCAATCGATTCACTTTGAATGCAGGGGGGTTCTGAAAAATATTCTCCACTTTTTTTCTTTGAAAAATAAAGTCAGATAAGTATTCTTCACTTTTTCTCAGTCTGTATTTTTTTTTCTTCGTTACTGACTTATCAAAATGGACTTAATACAGGTTTGTACCAACCAAACAGGCAAATTCAAATATATGTGTACAGATACAGCTAGGCCTCTCCATTACACATAAAATTTGGGCTCCACTCCAGTCTCTAAAAAGAAAGGAGCACAAACTGCTAAAAAAGTTAATGCCTTCTTGTTTTATCTAGCATTAACTTTTTTCAGCAGTTTGTGCTACAGTAGTTCTTCTGTGGGATTAAACCATATGGACTAGACTTCGACACCCATGACCCTGTCGCCGGTTCACTGGTTGTCCTTCCTCGGACCACTTTTGGTAGGCACTGTGAAAACACCCCACAAGATGTGCCATTTTGGAGATGCTCAGACCCAGTCATCTAGCCATCACAATTTGGCCCTTGTCAAAGTCGCTCAGATCCTTACAACTTGCCCATTTTTCCTGCTTCCAACACATCAACTTCAAGAACTGACCGTTCTCTTCTTGCTGTCTAATGTATCCCACCCCACAACAGGTGGCTTTGTAATGAGATAATCTATGTTCTTCACATCACCTGTCAGCGGTCGTAATGTTATGGTTGAAGAAAAGGAAGCCTTTATTTGTTACATGCACACTTCAAGCACAGCGAGATTCAGCCTCTGCATTTAACCCATCTGAAGCCGTGAACACATGCGCACACACACCCAGAGCAGTGGGCAGCCACACTACAGCACTCAGGGAGCACTCAGGGAGCAGTCAGGGGTTAGGTACCTTGCTCAAGGGCACTTCAGCCCAAGGCCACCCCATGTTAACCTAACTGCATGTCTTTGGACTGTGGGGGAAACCGGAGCACCCGGAGGAAACTCACGCTGACACGGGGAGAACATGCAAACTCCACACAGAAATGCCCCCACCAGCTGCTGGGCTCGAACCCAGAACGTTCTTGCTGTAAGGTGACAGTGCTAACCACTACACCACTGTGCCGTGACTGATTGGTGTACATTCTCTATACACTCTATGGGATATGCAGACTGGGACCTCTGGTGTTCAAACGGTGCAGCTGCATTTTTTGCATACGTAACAGAACGGTGATTCCCACAATGTGAATCACACATTTCCACAACACACACGGTCACACCCATATTATTTTCCTCGAACAGCATGCCCTTCAATACTTTTGCAGACACATACCTTCAAACTTTTAAGGTAATTGGACAGCATGCTCGGATGGAACCTGTTCTCCTCCGGGACCATGTCGTCGTATCTGGGACCCAACATGGTTTTCATTGGTAAGAATTTGCCTGCATAATAAAAACAGAGAGCAACGTTTCAAGAAGGAACTAAAAGAAATAATTCAACTATATATATATATTTATTTATTTTTTAATTTCTACTATAAACTATGGCTCTGTATTAGAAATATCTCTGCAGCACTGATATGTCAGAAAATCATTACCGGTATGTGCCTCAACAATGTTGTTTTACTCCAATAACAGATTTGCATCTAACCCAAAATCTTATCAAATAGAAGATTTAAGGTTAGTCCTGGATGCAAATGACTAAAAGCTGTAAAAGATGAAGCTGGACAAAAAAAAAAAAAGTTTAGAAACCTGCCTTCCAGGCCAGAATGTATGTTTTGTATTTGGATTGGCCTCTCGTCAGTCATTTTATACACACCCACAACGCCCCCTTCACATCTTCATTAATCATCATCAGGAGAATTGCATGTTTATAGAGTTGTAACAAGGCTTTCGAGTCTGAGTGTGCTTGAGGAAAAAGTACTGTTTTTCACCAAACTTCGTACTTGTTGAATAATTTGTCTTGTCCAGATATACCTGTCTGATTTTCCATGCAGATTTGGAGAAAAAAAAAAAGCTGTTTGACTGATGTATTTAGTTTACCACTGACCCTTCTCATATCACAAAAGGAAAAAGCCCTTCTTCTTTGACCAGCCCTTCTTCGACCACTCTGACACCATTTTGTGAATGAAGTGGATGTTTTATCACTAGCTATGTTTACATACAAAACTTCTTATATCCAGATGAGAATAAATTCATTTCGAACATATTGCCTGCATGAAAGCAGCTAGATGTGCATGTTTATATGTCCCAAGCGTAGTCAGAATGGAGTTTCTGATCCGCACACAATCCTGCAAAGCTGGTTCGCTCCGTAAAGATAGACATGTTGTGTATTTCAGCCGAACTTGTGTTTCTTTTACCATTTTATTTAAGTAACAGTTGAAAAACTTTCTCCTCATTAAAAGGTACTGAACCTAAGAAAGCGAGCACAGGATATTTTGTTTCAAAATACCATCCCAAAGCCATAACTTTGCTCCCTAGGACTGGTACAATACAGTCGTCCTGTATAAATGTACCGATGTTGAACGTAGAGACAACTTCAGAATGACACAAGTGCCATTCGTTAAGTTATGCTCAATCACAGAGGGCTAGCTATACGGCACCAGACGATGCGACACTTACATGACATCATCGCCGCATGAAGGTGTACTGAACACAAACAGAAGGGTCCAGGTGTAGAAGGCAAGCTGAATGATGGTTTACATTACATTACATTTCATAGACACTCTTATCCAGAGTGACGTACACATGACTAATCAAAAGGTCTACACCACCTCTTTCAATCTATTTATTGAGAATGTAGTATAGTGGTTAGCACTGTAGTGTAGTGGTTAGCACTGTCGCCTCACTATAAGATTAAGAAGGTTCTGGGTTCGAACCCAGCGGCCGACGAGGGCCTTTCTGTGTGGAGTTTGCATGTTCTCCGTGTCTGCGTGGGTTTCCTCCCACAGTCCAAAGATATGCAGGTTAGATTAATTGGTGGCTCTAAATTGACCATGAGCGTGAATGGTTGTTTGTGTGTCAGCCCTGCGATGAGCTGGCGACTTGTCCAGGGTGTACCCTGCCTCTCGCCCATGGTCAGCTGGGATAGGCTCCAGCTTAACCTCCTGCAAGGGATAAGTGGTTACAGAAAAAAACAAACATTAAATTTTTAATCAGAATGGGACATTACATTCTGATCAAGCTGTTTACAGGAAGAAATTTCATTCCAATCTAGCTGGAATCTAATTCTTAATGTCTATGTAGCTGCTGAGGTCGGCGATTTAATCCACTATTGAAAACTTTTAGTCACGCCCCTACGAGGCTGTGATTGGCTGGAAAAACAAGGGGGAGGAGACAGAAATGGCACTTCTTTTGAGGAAGAGGAGTGGTTTCGGGGATAAACTGCGATTGTTGACGCTATGCTAAACATTTTTAATTATTGATTGATTAAAAGATTTAAAAGACGACTTGATGGTGTTTTTTTTTTTTAAAGATAAACTGTCGAACTGTGAATCCCACGACAGTTATCAATTACACAGATTTGTTAATTCAGTCATTTGTTTTACGTCTGACGTCACGACTCTACCAGCAATGCTTACGTAATTTTATTATTATCATTATTATTATTATTATTATTAATTATAACTCGTGCTTGTTTTGGGGACATTTTAATGCAACATCGCTCATGAGCCTGTCAATTAGTAGCTAGCTCAGGCTTGTAGTGCGGGGAAGCTAAGCTAAACGCTTATCTGGCTAACATGCTAACAGTGAAACTACTCTGTGCTGTGCATTCCCGTTGTTATGGTGTGATTTTTTTAAGACAGACAAAAATGTTCTTCCTGTGATAAAAACCTAGCTAGCTCTCAGCAGAGCTGTGCTAATATATGAGATAGTAAGCTTGGTGTGATGTACTGGACTGGGTAGCTAAACTAAACACAACAGACGCTCACCAGCTACAGGTTGTCCTCTCCGAGGACAGTTTAGCCATCGAGGAGGTGGTCCCCCATGCGCCATGGTGTCTAACAGAAAAGAAGTTGCTGTCTGTGTGTTATCTTTCTGCCTCCGGGCTAACTGAGCACTCTTGTTTGGGGTCCTCAGGAAATGAGCCCTCAAGCGCGGGGCTGCTGCTCGACTCCGAATTACAGCTCACACCGTTTTAGCGTCCACCGTTTAGCCACCAGTCCATGCTTCTAGCTGTTTTTTTCCTCCTAAACCAATGTTTTGAAACAAAATAAATAAACAAACACCATGGGCATCATACACTCAAGCACCCATAATCCCAAACTACAATGTGAGCTCGACATGGAATCGACACAGCAGATGATTCGAATCTTTTAGGAGTCGACACGTTTAGCGGTTTGAATGAAGCAGAAGGGTCACGTGGTTTATGTTGATGCAAAATAAGAGAAATGTGTGGAAGCTCGTTTCCGCCACCATAATAAATAATGAGACGGTTTCTCAGAATAATTACTTAATATCTCGTAATAATGACAATTTTCTCATAATTATTATTTTCAGTCTCATAAGAATGACTATCTCATAGTTCTGACTTTTAGCTTCTTCTACTTCCAGAAAAGTTCAGGCCACCTTCTGGCCTGAACTTATACATCGAACTTATACATGGTGCAGGTTAATTATCAAAATGCATGTGCAGGTTTAAAATCAGCCAATATCTCATCTCATCTCATTATCTCTAGCCGCTTTATCTTGTTCTACAGGGTCGCAGGCAAGCTGGAGCCTATCCCAGCTGACTACGGGCGAAAGGGGGGGTACACCCTGGACAAGTCGCCAGGTCATTACAGGGCTGACACATAGACACAGACAACCATTCACACTCACATTCACACCTATGGTCAATTTAGAGTCACCAGTTAACCTAACCTGCATGTCTTTGGACTGTGGGGGAAACCGGAGCACCCGGAGGAAACCCACGCAGACATGGGGAGAACATGCAAACTCCGCACAGAAAGGCCCTCGCCGGCCACGGGGCTCAAACCCGGACCTTGTTGCTGTGAGGCGACAGTGCTAACCACTACACCACCGTGCCGCCCATCAGCCAATATATACAAATAGAAACATTTAAAATTAGTTTTAACAGCGTAGGATCATGCTCTGCAGCTCATTCTTGAAGGTGTAAACTGAGGTGCAGGCCATAGTAGATGATGGCAGGTTGTTCCACAGTCGGCTTGTATCAGGAAAGAATGAATGCTGATAAATCTGGGTCTGTGTGAATGGTATAAGGAACCGTTGATTGTGCCCTCAGCCCTGCGATAACCTGGCGACTTGTCCAGGGTGTACCCCGCATCTCACCTATAGTCAACTGGGATAGGTTCCAGCTTGCCTGCGACCCTGTAGAACAGGATCAGTGGCGACAGATAATGGATGGACAATCATGCCCTCTTGTTATAGAAGCAGTTGGGATCAGATACGTTGTTCGTATAGCTGCTTGGTTGTTAACTATCCTATACAACCCCAATTCCAAAAAAGTTGGGATGCTGTGTAAACTGTAAATAAAAACAGAATGCAGTAATTTGCAAATCATGGAAAGTCTATATTTCATTGAAAATAGTACAAAGACAACATATCAGATGTTGAAACTGAGAAATTTTATTGTTTTTTGAAAAATATATTCTCATTTTGAATTTGATGTCAGCATCACATTAAAAAAAAAATTGGGACAGGGGGATGTTTACCACTGTGGTGCATCACCTCGAAATGTTGTCACATTCTTGCCTGATATACAGTTTCAGTTGCTCAACACTTTGGGGTCTGCTTTGTTGTATTTTGCACTTCATAATGTGACAAATGTTTTAAATGCAAGACAGGTCTGGACTGCAGGCAGGCCAGTTTAGCACCCAGACTCTTTTACTACAGAGCTATGCAGTTTTAATATGTGCAGAAAGTGGTTTGGCATTGTCTTGCTGAAAGAAGGAAGGCCTTCCCTGAAAAAGATTTTGTCTGGATGGCAGCATATTGCTCTGAAACATGTATATATCATTCAGCATTCATGATGCCTTCCCAGATGTACAAGCTACCCATGTCATGTGCACCCTCATACCATAACACATGCTGGCTTTGGAACTGTGCACTGATAACAAGCCGGATGGTCCCTCTCCTCTTTAGCCTGGAGGACGTGGGGTCCATAATTTCTAAAAAAAAAAAAAATTCTACTTTTGATTTGTCAGACCTCAGGACAATTTTCCACTTCACCTCAGCCCATCGTACAAGAGCTCGGGCCCAAAGAAGGTGGTGGTGTTTCTGGATATTGTTTTTATCTGGGTTTAACTTGCATTTCTGGATGCAGTAATGAACTGTTTTCACAGACGATGGTTTTCTGAAGTGTTCCTGAGCCCATACAGTGATTTCCACGACAGACACGTGTCTGCTTTTAATGCAGTGTCTCCTGAGGGCCTGAAGATCCCAGGCATCCAATGTCAGTTTTCAGCCTTGTCTCTTGCATACAGAGATTTCTCCAGATTCTCTGAATCTTTTAAAGATATTATCTACCATAGATGACATGATCCCCAAATTCTTTGCAATTTTACATTGAGGAACATTATTCTTAAATTGTTGCACTGTTTGCCCATGCAGTCTTTCACAGAGCGGTGAACCCCGCCCCATCTTTACTTCTGAGAGACTCCGCCTCTCTGGGATGCTCTTTTTATACCCAATCATGTTACTGGCCTGTTGCCAATTAACCAAATTAGTTTTTTTTTTTTAGCATTACACAACTTTATCAGTCTTTTGTTGCCCCTGTCCCAACTTTTTTGAAATGTGTTGCTGACATGAAATTCAAAATGAGCATATATTTTTCAAAAAACAATAAAATTTCTCAGTTTCAACATTTGATACATTTTCTTTGTACTATTTTCAATGAAATATAGGGCTTCTATGATTTGCAAATCTTCACATTCTGTTTTTATTTACGTTTTACACAATGTCCCAACTTTTTTGGAATTGGGGTTGTACATCATTACCTCACCTGCTACAGAGTAAGTAGGGTGAGGTATTGTTTTCAGTAAGGTTTTTTTGTTAACGATATTACGGGAAATCGGCTGGATCAATCTTCATGAAACTTTCAGGATAGATGGGCATTGGTCTCAAATAGAACCTCCAACATTTTGAGGGTCATCCGGTCAAGGTCACCAAAAAGGTCAAAATCGTTTTTGTTGTGGCTATTGCCTCATACATCATCGTGCTGTAAGAATGTAACAATTGCACACTGTGCATGCACATACACGTGTTCCAATTAAAATGGCCGGTGAGTGTATACAATTCAGTTCACCATTCGAAATAAATGGACCAGACTAAAGAAATTGCTTTCAGACATCCATCCATCCATTATCTGTAGCCACTTATCCTGTTCTACAGGGTCGCAGGCAAGCTGGAACCTATCCCAGCTGACTATGGGCGAGAAGCGGGGTACACCCTGGACAAGTCGCCAGGTTATGGCTGACACAGAGACAAACAACCATTCACACCTACGGTCAATTTAGAGTCACCAGTTAACCTAACCTGCATGTCTTTGGACTGTGGGGGAAACCGGAGCACCCAGAGGAAACCCATGCAGACACAGGGAGAACACGCAAACTCCACACAGAAAGGCCCTCGCCGGCCGCTAGGCTCGACCCCAGGACCTTCTTGTTGTGAGGCGACAGTGCTAACCACTACACCACCATGCTGCCCCGCTTTCAGACATGTTTATGCTTATTACAGAGGGAAAGTGCATTCCACTGAGCTCTAGCGCTGGGCCATTTCTGGGAAATAAGAGTTTGGGTCATGGCAACAGCTTGTGTATGTCAGCCTCAGTTTGGAGGTTTCAGCTTTGAAAACTGTAAGCGGTAAGAGTAGAATAATATAAAGTACATATACTTGGTATATTTTACTTCTGTATGTTTTAAATTGTTCATTTTTGGATTACACTTCATTTTTGTGGCTACTGTCTCATATATGCTATATTTACTGTATGGACATGGTATCAGAAAGCAGCCACATGTACCCATAGGGTACCTATTTTTTTTCGCCATATCTTCCTTCATATTCATCATAAGTGCTATGAGGCAAGGTTTGTTTTGCCTGGCAACACTTGTTATTAACTTGTTTACTGTTTGCCGTTCCTGTAGGGTTTGCCACTGAAGCTGATGTAGTAAACTAGTGACGCTGGTAGTCTGGTGGTAATCACTAGTCACAAACCTGGCTGCACGGTGTTATACCATTTCGAGGTTGTGGATATTGTTGGCTGTGTGGGGGTCCCATATTATACTGGCATATTCCATCTGTGGTCTTACGAGGGTCTTATAGCAGAGGTCCTTGGTCTTCCGTGGAGACTGGTATAAGTTCCTTTGCAGTTAGGCCCTGGTGGAGTTTACCTTCCTCACTACCTGATTAATGTGATTGTTCCACCTTTGGTTGTGTTGTATGCTCACCCCCAGGTATTTAGCAGACTGTACCTCCTCCAACACATGCCCATGAATGGTGTATGGTAAACTCACTGGCTGTCTCTTGTTGGTAACATGGATGACCTGGCACTTTTCTGGATGGAACTTCATCAACCAGTCAGCTTCCCATACTTGGAGGGCCTCCAGATCTTCTTGGAGTAATGCTGCATCTTCTGATGTACTTATCTGTCTATAAAGGATGCAGTCATCTGCAAACAGCCGTACTGATGAGTTTCTCCTAATGTAGCTTGGCAGATCATTGATGTATAGAAGGAAGAGTGTCGGGCCGAGGACACTGCCCTGAGGGACACTGGAATGAACAGGTACAATATTATCTTATTATTGCAATATTAATCTTACGTTCTCGAGGACCACTTGTTGTGTTCTATCATGCATGAAGTCACTGATCCAATCATGTAGGCTGCCACAAATTCCATAATACTTTAATTTGTGCAAAGGTCTTATATGTGGGCTAATGTATATTATTATCTTATAATAATGACATAATATCTCATAATAATAACAACAGTATCTCATAATTATGACTTACTATCTTAATAATAATAATAATAATAATAATAATAATAATAATAATAAGTTCAATTTATATAGCGCCTTTCACAAACCCAAGGACGCTTTACAAAAGAGTTACCACCAAAAAAAAAAAAATTAGGAAGAATAGTGTGAGGTAAAGAGAAGTTTTCAAGTTGGCTTTGAAGGAAGAGAGTGTGGAACAGTCATGAAGTGATTGTGGTAACAAATTCCAAAGTTTAGGAGCAGCAACACTAAATGATCTGCCACCCATAGATGCCAATTTAAAACAAGAAACAGTCAGAAGTCCACAGACAGAAGATCTGAGGGAGCGGGAGGGACAGTACAAATGAATTAGCTCACAGAGATAGGAAGGAGCGAAACCATGAAGAGCTTTATAGGTTAACAGCAAGATTTTGTATTTGATCCGGGAGATAACTGGCAACCAATGCAGCTGCTGTAAAACAGGAGTGATATGAGCAGTGCGTTTGGTGAGTGTGAGGATTCTTGCTGCTGAGTTTTGAATGTACTGCAGGCGATTGAGCAATGTGGCAGGGAGACCATAAAAGAGAGAATTGCAATAGTCAAGACGAGAAAAAATAAATGCATTGACCAACATATTGGCATCAGTTTCCAAAAGAAAAGGGTGGAGATGAGCAATATTGCAGAGGTGAAAGAAAGCATTCTTAGTAATTAGTTTAAGATGGGGTTCAAACATAAGGGTGGAGTCAAAGATAACTCCAAGGTTTTTTATAACTTGGGAAGGATGAATAGACACACCATCTACATCAATAGTAAAACTGGAGAAATTCTGAACCTGTCTTTTGGTACCTACTAATAGAACCTCCATTTTGCCAGCATTAAGTTTAAGGCAGTTCTTAAGGTCAGTGATGCAAGACCTTAGCAGCTGAACAGAGGCTATGGAAGGGGTGATAGTGATGTAGTTTTGAATATCATCAGCACAACAATGAAAGTTAAGGCCATGGTTATGAATAATCTGGCCTATAGGAGAAACATATAATATAAAAAGAAGGGGACCAAGGACAGAACCCTGAGGCACACCTTGAGCAACAGTAGCAGTGGATGATTTATGAACACCAATAGAAATAAACTGTTGCCTGTTTGCTAGATATGACTGAAACCAGGATAAAGCTAAGCCAGTAATACCAAAAGAAGATAGTCTGGAAATGAGTCTCTCATGATGTACGGTGTCAAAGGCGATCAATCTTATAAGAATGATATTAAATAATACTTTTGAGAAATGACATACTATGTGGCTTCATTTTTTTTCAAGTGGCGGAAATGGGCTTCCATTGGAAAAGAAATCGAAATCACAGCAAAATGTATTTTCATCTCTTTCTCTTTTTTAAACAACAAAACAAGATATTTATTTGATTATTTAGCAATATAGTTGACACAGACATACTCCTGCTCATTACTGAGGAAATTTTTGCCATAAAAGAAGGTCCTAATAAAGAAAAGAAAAAAACAAGCATTCCGGGGGCTTTTTTTATAATATGTTTTGTTTTTCTTGTTTAAAAGCTTTTTTTTTTACTTTAACAATGTAGGAGTCTTTAGGAGGAATTAGTAGGAGTCATCTGCTGATCTAGAAATAAATATAATGCCAAAATTGTGATTTGTAGTAATTTGTAGTCAACAAAAATCAGTAAAATAGATTGAGACAGAAAACATTTGTCAAAATTTCATATGAAATTTTATATGGATTTAAAAATTTCCAAAATCAGATATGCAGATTTTGATTAAAAATTACATAGTCCAGAAAGGCTTTTTATATTGTTATCTCAAGACAACAACTTTTTTCTAATGTGATCTTAAGATAACAAAAGTTGTTTTCTATATTGTTGTGGCTTTGTTTATCTGTACATCTGTTTTGTGACCCACAAACCATTAGGGAGGCACCTCTCAAACATTACAGGATTACATTACATTAATGGCATTTCGCAGACACTCTTATCCAGAACACTGTACAACAAACCCCAGAGCAGTTAGGTGCCTTGCTCAAGGGCACTTCAGCCATTCCTGCTGGTTCAAGTAATCAAACCAGCAGCCTTTTGTTCCCAAAGCTGCTTCTCTAACCATTAGGCCATGACTTCTCCATATTCACAGAGACATCCCGGTCCCTCAAGTTGACTAGAAATAAAAACTGACCACCCAGTTAGGATCACTGTAGTGTCCACAACTGTATAGTTACAGATTTCTGAGATACCTTTTCAAAAGATGGGCACTAATTTGGAAATTATCAAGCACTGACAAACATACAGCTGTTTCCTCTTGGGTCAGTCCATGAATGAAAGTACAACAGATGCACTCATGTACATAATGTACAGCATGATGTCATGCATTGCGACATCATGGAAAAAAAAAGTTGTGATGTCAAGAAAGCAACTTTTGTTATTTCAAGATCACAAGAAAAACAAGTTCTGATATCAAGATAAAGACACAAAAAAAACTAAATGGCCTTTCTGGACTTATATAAAAGAAAAAGTCATGAAACGTGAAATTTAGTTTGGAGGTGGGTTCTATATGTCTGAAACTTCAGTGTTGTACAGTGGGTAGCATTGCCATCTCACAATTCTTCAGGGCTCAAGTTATATCCTGAGCTCAGAAACACATGATTGTCTGTGTGCTATTTTTTAACATTGTGGCAGCGGGGGCGTGGTCAAGCATCGGTCTGTGACCGGATGGCGGAGTCAGGGAAGGTAAGTGGCAGAATCACTACACCTGTCATTAATTAATGTGTTTGTGTGTCTTCCCTATTTAAGGAGAGAGAGTGAGAGCAGAGGGAGCTCTCTCCCCGACCAGATGACTTATGTGTGTGTATGCGTGTGGCTGGGAGAGTGTGCTTTTTGCTACTGAAAAGTGCAAATAAAAAGAGTTTTGTGAACTCAGTTCTGGCCTGCCGTTCTTCTGTGCTCCACCCACCTATACGAACTGTTACAGTGGTGCCGAAACCCGGGATGAGCACAGAAGAGAACAGCCCCATGGAGTCCTCCCCCTTCGCAGACCTGATCCACGCCCTCACCATGGCCCAACAGAGCCAGCACCAGGCGCTGCTCGCCCTCCGAAAGGAGCAAGAACAACAGTTCGAGGCCTTGGTGCTGGCGCAACAGGAAGATCGTCGGGCGTTCCGGCACCTCCTCGCGTCGGCGGGGTCTACCAACACTCCCACCGCGGGCCCGTCCCCCCTCACCCTAACAAAGATGGGCCCGCAGGACGACCCCAAGGCATTCATCACGCTCTTTGAGCAAGTCGCGGAGACCTCGGGGTGGCCGATGGATCAGCGCCCGGCGCGCCTCCTCCCCCTGCTAACAGGAGAGGCGTAGCTGGCCGCGCTACAGCTCCCCGCCGACCGCCGGCTGGCCTACGCGGACCTTCGCCGGGCCGTCCTCCAGCGTGTGGGGCGCACCCCCAAGCAGCAGCAGCAGCGCTTCTGCGCTTTGCGCTTGGAGGAAGTCGGCCGGCCGTTCGCATTTGGCCAGCAACTCCGGGACGCCTGCTGGCAGTGGTTGAGGGCCGACAACTGCAATGCCGAGGGACTCATCGACCAGGTGGTACTGGAACAGTTCATCGCATGTTTACCAGCAGGAACCACAGAGTGGGTCCAGTGCCACCGCCCGGCGTCGCTGGATCAGGCAATCGAGCTGGCGGAGGACCATTTGGCGGCTGTCCCGATGGCAGGACAGCAGACGACCTCTTCTCTCCTCTCTCTCTCTCTCTCTCTCTCCCCTCCTCCTGTGTCTCCTCCTCGCCCCATTCCCCCACCGTGGAGACGGGGGCCGGCACCACCCCAGCCGGCCCGCCGCACCTGCGGTGCCCTTCCGTTTCTCCCTTCTGTGTCTGTCTCCCCCCCCCCAGGTGAGTGAGCCCCAGAGCACTAGTGCAGAGAGGAAGCCCGGGCCGGTTTGCTGGCGCTGCAGGGAGCCAGGCCACCTCCAACAGCAGTGCTCGGTAATGGAGGTGGGCGCAGTGGTTCGGATCCCCGACACGCCAGGAGTCGCCCCCGATCAGGCTGGAGCGTATAGCATACCAGTGAGTATCCAAGGGGATACATATCAGGCGTTGGTGGATTCTGGCTGTAATCAGACCTCAATCCACCAAAGCCTGGTGCAAGACGAGGCATTGGGGGGAGCACAATTGGTGAAGGTGTTGTGTGTGCACGGGGATGTTCACAACTACTCTTTAGTGTCGGTCCACATTCTTTTTCGAGGGGAAAAATTTATAGTGAAGGCGGCAGTTAATCCTCGCCTTACCCACTCTATAATTTTGGGAACTGATTGGCTGGGATTTTGGGATTTAATGACACACTTAGTGAAGAATGGGTCCTGCCATTTAACAGGGGGAGGTCCCGGTGTCGCTTTGGCGGGAGCAGCTGTCACAGAGCCATCTATGTCATCTCCACGTCAGAGTGAGGAGCCGCCGGCCCCTCCTCTGTCTGTTGGGGAATCCCTCGCGGATTTCCCATTAGAGCAGTCGCGAGATGAGACTCTGTGGCATGCGGTTGACCAAGTGAGAGTAATCAATGGTCAAACGCTCCAGCCGAACGCCACCCCGTCCTTCCCCTACTTCACGATTATGAAGGATAGATTATACCGAGTGACGCAGGACACTCAAACTAAAGAGCGAGTCACGCAGCTTTTAATTCCGAAGAGCCGCCGGGAATTGGTATTCCAGGCGGCTCACTTTAATCCTATGGCTGGACACTTGGGGCAGGATAAGACACTAGCCCGAATAATGGCCCGATTCTATTGGCCGGGGATTCGCGGCGATGTCCGTAGGTGGTGTACGGCGTGCCGCGAATGCCAGTTAGTAAATCCAGCGGCCATTCCAAAAGCGCCTTTGCGCCCTCTACCGTTAATCGAGACCCCGTTCGAAAGAATTGGGATGGATCTCGTCAGGCCATTAGATCGGTCAACATGAGGGTACCGCTTTATATTAGTTCTGGTGGACTATGCAACGCGATACCCGGAAGCCGTGCCTCTTCACAATATCTCAGCATGCAGTATTGCGGAGGCACTCTTCCGCGTCATCTCCCGAGTTGGAATCCCGAAAGAGATTCTGACTGATCAAGGCACCTCATTTATGTCACGAATACTGAACGAACTGTATGGGTTATTAGGTATTAAGCCGATCCGCACCAGCGTGTATCACCCACAAATGGACGGTTTAGTTGAACAGTTTAATCACACCCTCAAGAACATAATTAAAAAATTCGTAAGTGAGGACGCACGTAACTGGGATAAATGGCTTGAACCCTTGTTATTTGCAGTGCGAGAGGTCCCCCAAGCCTCCACGGGGTTCTCCCCGTTTGAATTATTATATGGGCATAAGCCGCGTGGCATTTTAGATGTGCTGCGAGAAAACTGGGAGGAGGGACCTTCACCAAGTAAAAACGAAATTCAATACGTTATTGACCTGCATGCAAAACTCCACATACTCACACACCTAACCCAGGAGAATTTGCGGCAGGCCCAAGAACGGCAAACCCGCCTGTACGACAAGGGTATGCGCCTTAGAGAGTTCGCACCGGGAGATAAAGTACTCATACTGTTGCCCACATCGAGCTCTAAATTAGTCGCCAAGTGGCAAGGACCCTTTGAGGTCACACGGCGAGTCGGGGACGTTGACTATGAGGTGAGGCGAACGGACAGGGGTGGGGCGCTACAGATTTACCACCTCAATCTGCTCAAACTCTGGAACGAGGAGGTCCCTGTGGCGTTGGTGTCGGTGGTTCTGGAGAAGGCAGAGCTGGGGCCGGAGGTTCAAAAAGGAACAGTAGCATCACGTACCTCTCCGGTCCCCTGTGGAGACCACCTCTCCCCGACCCAACTCGCGGAGGTTGCCCAGTTGCAGACCGAGTTTTCGGACGTGTTCTTGCCCCTGCCCGGCTGCACCAACCTCATAGAGCACCACATTGAGACGCCCCCGGGGGTGGTAGTGTGTAGCTGCCCTTACAGTTTACCCGAGCACAAGAAAAAAGTGGTTCGGGAAGAACTCGAGGCCATGCTCGAAATGGGCATCGTCGAGGAGTCCCACAGTGACTGGAGCAGCCCGGTGGTCTTGGTACCCAAGGCCGACGGGTCGGTCCGGTTCTGTGTAGACTATAGAAAAGTCAACGCGGTGTCTAAATTCGATGCGTACCCAATGCCTCGTATTGATGAGTTGCTCGATCGGCTAGGCACGGCTCGTTTTTACTCTACACTGGATTTAAAGACCCACTGACACCACTTTTTACACCACGTAATATGTGTATTTATTGTTTTATTGCTGTATTGTGAAACAAAATATCCAGAACTCAACTTGAATAAAGGGTCGTCTTTGTAGAAAATCAAGAATTTCAGAGCCGATTTTGTGTTTTTTGCCCCGGCTTCTACAAGCGCCATGAGCCATTTACCCGTTTTTGCCGCTAGGGCGAGTGACGTCACATCAGTGTATGTCGTTCTGGATTGCATGAAAACAAATCACAAGTAATCTAAATCACAAAGTAATTCTTTTTAGAAATATTTTTGGTATGATATCACAACCATATAATTTAGATTCATGAATTTAAATTTACATTTTGATTTTCCAGATAGATGGACTCTGGTCTTCTTATTTCTTCGTCCAATTTTGGGGTCTGTTTGGCTTGCAGTTTCTGTGAAAAAGTCTATACAATTCTGAAATATAACAGCCAATATATCAAAATAATTCACAGGCTACATGCATGTGAAATAATTCAAAAGTATTTTGATGAGGCAATAGAGATGCCACAAAACAACAATTCAATTCAATTTTATTTAACACTTTCATGTACAACATACATGTTAACAACAAAATATTAATACAAAAATAAGAATAACATAAAGAGACAAAAGAACATTTGAACAATTTCATGGCATGTAGAAGTTGAAAACAATGTCTGCATGGTCTGTGACAAACCTCAGATTCAATATTTGGAATAACCTCCTCTGCATGATCTGGCACATGTACATTGGGTTCCGAGTCTTCTATTTCTTGGAGCGTCTAATTTGAAGAAAGTTGCATTATATTATAGTCTGTCAGTATTTCGATTTCTATAATAAGACACGTAGGGGGTGATGAAAGGAATTTGTTGTAATTTTTTTTTCTTTTATGGTATAGGAAAAAACATGCCGGATGACATCTTATATCTATCACTCCACACATATATCATGTATATTATCCTAACTAAATATATGAAACAAGGTATTGGCCTTTCAGTTGTTCAGTACACACGGACTGGCCATCGGGAGTAGCGGGAGTTTTCACGGTGGGCCGGTGGTTCAGTGTGGGCCGGCGGAGAAAAAAAAAAAAAAAACAGTTGCGCGCTGGCCTTTAATATGATAAGCAATGTTAACAGTTTCTTTAAGAAACTGTTAACATTGCTTATTACAGTTAACATTGCTTATTACAGTTGCGCGCTGGCCTTTAATATGATAAGCAATGTTAACAGTTTCTTTAAGAAACTGTTAACATTGCTTATTACAGTTGCGCGCTGGCCTTTAATATGACAAGCAATGTTAACAGTTTCTTAAAGAAACTGTTAACATTGCTAATCATATTAAAGGCCAGCACGCAACTGTTTTTTTTTTTTTCTCCGCCGGCCCACACTGAACCACCGGCCCACCGGGAAAACTCCCGCTGGCCAGTCCGTGTGTGCCTGAGTGGTATTAGCTGCTTTGGCCTATTGATAAGTAATATGCAATGGTATAAGACGCATTTGTGACGTTACAACAAATTTTAAACAACATACATGTATTGAATAACAACACATAGCCACGTACCCTGGCTTGTTCTCTTTTGGCAAAGGCACCACCAGACTTTCGCTTTTTGACCGCCCCTTCGGGGGGTCTGCTGTCATCTGTTTCTCTTTTGACAGATTGATTCGGCCCGGGCCTGTCAAACAACGTTGGCACAGCTGACTCCTCCAACACCAGTGGATAAGTTGGATCAAACATTCTTCGCGTTCTGGACGACAAAGTGAAACAGTGCTCCTCGAAATGTGCTGAACAGAGACGTGACCATTTTGTTGACTTCCAGTTCGCACACGTTTTGGAAACGTTTCTTTCCCACTCTTTTGCTATTTCTGGGTGTTTTTTCCAAGGAAAGGAATGGAGTTTCACTCCTTCCGATGTGGTGTTAGAACACCCGTAAGCCACACATATAATCCCTTTTCGGTTAGACGCCATTTAACTTTTTCACGCAAGGAAATCACAACACCACAGCTCAATATCACAAAAACGACACACTGATGTGACGTCACTTCCGGCATCTCTGAATGAGCCCGTTCTTATCCAGGTCAATCTCCCGGCGCGAAATTTAAAATTACTTCTGAGGTTTAAAACGGACAGTTAAACCAAGAATTAAAACCAGAATTCATCTTTGGAGTCATATATTGTTTGTTTAGCAATTAATACGATATGCCTGTCAGTGGGTCTTTAACAAAGGGTTATTGGCAGATCCCCTTGACTCCATTATCCCGATAAAAAACGGCCTTTTCCACACCATTCGGCTTACACCAATTTGTCACACTTCCTTTTGGGCTGTTTGGGGCGCCCGCTATGTTTCAGCGGCTGATGGATAGGGTCCTCTGCCCCCACGCTACCTATGTGGCCACCTACCTCGACGACATTATTATCTATAGTAATGATTGGCCGAGGCACCTTGAACATCTGAAGGCCGTCCTTAAGTCACTGAGGCGAGCGAGTCTCACAGCCAACCCGAAGAAGTGTGCGATTGGGCGGGTGGAAGTACGGTA
The DNA here is from genome assembly GCF_027579695.1 of Neoarius graeffei. Taxonomy (NCBI): domain Eukaryota; kingdom Metazoa; phylum Chordata; class Actinopteri; order Siluriformes; family Ariidae; genus Neoarius; species Neoarius graeffei. The sequence continues at coordinate 27,508,733 of NC_083570.1, forward strand.
TCTGGGCTTCCACTTGGGCAATGGGCAGGTGCGTCCCCAAATTAACAAGACAGCAGCAAATGCGGCCTGCCTGAGGCCCAAGACCAAAAAGGGGGTGAGACAGTTCCTGGGGCTGGCTGGCTATTATCGTAGGTTTATGCCTAATTATTCGGACGTCACCAGCCCGCTGACTGATCTGACTAAAAAGGGGGCACCAGATCCTGTCCAGTGGACGGAGCAATGCCAGCGGGCTTTTTCTAAGGTAAAGGCTGCACTGTGTGGGGGGCCACTTTTACACTCCCCTGACTTTTCTCTCCCCTTTATGTTACAGACGGATGCGTCAGACAGAGGGCTCGGGGCGGTTTTGTCCCAGGAGGTGGAGGGGGAGGATTGCCCAGTACTGTATATCAGTCGTAAGATGTCAGTGCGTGAGGGGCGCTACAGCACAATTGAGAAGGAGTGCCTGGCGATCAAGTGGGCGGTCCTCGCCCTCCGTTATTACCTGCTGGGACGCCCTTTCACCCTCTGTTCGGACCACGCGCCCCTCCAGTGGCTCCACCGCATGAAGGATGCCAACGCGCGGATCACCCGTTGGTATCTGGCACTCCAACCCTTTAACTTCAAGGTGATCCACAGGCCGGGGGCGCAGATGGTCGTGGCGGACTTCCTCTCCCGTCAAGGGGGGGGGGAGTCGGCTGCAGGCCGGACAGCTGCCCAGCCTGAGTCGGGCAGTGGGGGTATGTGGCAGTGGGGGCGTGGTCAAGCATCGGTCTGTGACCGGAGGGCGGAGTCAGGGAAGGTAAGTGGCAGAATCACTACACCTGTTGTTAATTAATGTGTTTGTGTGTCTTCCCAGTGACCGCGCCCTATTTAAGGAGAGAGAGCAAGAGCAGAGGGAGCTCTCTCCCCAACGAGATGACTTATGTGTGTGTATGCGTGTGGCTGGGAGAGTGTGCTTTTTGCTACTGAAAAGTGCAAATAAAAAGAGTTTTGTGAACTCAGTTCTGGCCTGCCGTCCTTCTGTGCTCCACCCACCTACGAACTGTTACAAACATGTTCTCCCTGTGGGTTTCCTCCAGGTTATCTGGTTTCCTTTCACCTTCCAAAAACATGCCACTCAGTGGACTGGCTCAGATAAATTGCCCCTAGGTGTGAATGAGTGTGTGTATAGTGTCCTGTGATGGACTGCCATTCCGTCCAGGTTGTATTTCCACCTCACACCCAGGGCCCGTTTACATGAGGACGCTGTCGGGTAAAAACGACTAAATATTTTATCAGAAGTGCCTTTCGTCTACACGGGGACGGCGTTTCCGAGGCTGAAAAACGGAAAAAATTGAAAACGCCTTCCAGAGTGGATAAGTTAAAAATAGCTCCCGTTGCATATCCGTCTAAACTACCCAATACACGAAACTCTGCTCGGATCTGCTCATGTCGGGTACGCGTTTACGTCATACATATGTCATATACTGTACATGCCAGCCCGGGAAGTAAGAAAGTAAGTAAAAAAGTAAGAGCATGTCTGATTACATCGATCCAACGGACCTTCAAGCTGCTCTGGCAGCTTTAATAAACGTCCAGGAGTCCTTCGAACATCTATACCGAATCTGCACATATACTGTTAATGAACAGAGGCGGGTATAGTATGCTCTTACTTTTTTACTTACTTTCTTACTTACCATAAACAGAGTAGTCAAAGTTTTCGCGGCGCAGATGTGCAGATCAGACAAGACGGAAGACGTTGCGCATGCGTGCAGACATAGCAGAGGTCTTTCACAGCACCACCTAACCGCCTGGCATGCACATCCAATTGAATTCCACACATTTATGCGTCACCGTATAGACGCAGATTTCCTCCTTGAAAACAGTCGTGTAGACGCAAAAAAAAGTGAGAACGAAAACGGACTTTTGCGTTTTTGTTTCAGACCGTCCCCGTGTAAAGTGGGCCCCAGTGTTCCTGAGATCTTGTGACAAAATAAAATGGATACTGAAAGTGAGTGAGTGATGAAACTTCACTTGGACCTCAGTGGTAGGAACTAAATGACAACCAGTAGAGGGAGTCCAGAGACTGAAGTTGTCAAATCAATGAGGAAAGGTTTGCCATTGTTTTGTAAAGATCGTACATAGTATAGCAGATCTACTAAGTGAGCAAAGCCGGTTTGTGTTTGGTTAAATTACATTTCTAGGAAAGTAAAGCGCGTTCAAAGCAGTTTTGTGTGAACCATATTCAAAGTAAACCAGGGTCATATGCAAATAAACATTTGTAACAGAGTGCAAGTGAGGTTCCACCCTGTTTGTCTTAGTAATTTTACCATCTGCCTAATGGCATTGTGGACTTCAGCATGAGTCATAAATACCCATGATGACCTACTTTGTTAATCCTAGGTTAGCAACCCTTGAATCTCTAAAAGATTGGCCTCTGGGATACATGCAGTGCAAAAAACATTTTCCAGACCTAGATTAAACAAATGCCATTATGGTGCCACATGGATGTAAATTTCTCACTCAATGCCACTGTGAATTAAATTGAAGTGCAATGTACTAATCAAGAAAGTACGCTGTTCCATAGAGAATATTTGTGATCAATCATAGTAATGCTAAAATTCCCACACATTAAAAACCTCCCTCTGTTCAACAACCATATCTGTTGCCTTGCAGATTTTCTACAGCTCCTTCAACCAGATACCCTGAGCACAACAACCAGCTGTCTTCCCTCACCGCCTCTGCTGTGGATACAGAATACCGATGTGTCATAGGGATATAAACGCTGACGTGTCGATGTGGAATTCTCATCTCCCAAGAATGATCAAGATTTATTCTCACAATAAAACTGACCAATCTTCATGAGTACTGGAAAACTTTCAGCAGCACATCAGTCAGGATTTAACTTGATCACTTCGAGTGCATTAAGTGTTTCATTTACTCACAAAAACTTGCTAGATTCTCTATGAACCCATTAGGATACAAATATTTTGAACTGAATTTTTAAGATTATTTACATCATGCATCAGAAAAGCAGTGGCATATTATCAATTATTATACCACAACATTTCTGAATTCTTGAGTCTAACTGATCAGAAAGTGTTGGTTCATTTTCTATAACAGCAGCTGGACAGTTGTTCTGACTTTATCATTTCTACATTATCATTTCTAGATAACAAATTACACAGGAATGTTTATGGAGAAGTTTTCAGCTCCAGGGTCAGCTCTTTGTAATTTTAAGTTCTAGATCACCCTAACCACTCCTAACCACCAGGGTCAATGTTTTAACACTTGGATACCATCGTGCCATGACCATATGACACAGTATATAAATGACAACAGCTATCATTCTCATCTTGTACATGTCATGATCAGGTGGTTTTCCCTCAATATACTAAGCTAACACTGATACTGCTAATACACATACATGGGTAGGAGTGGACGGCTCTCCATTTTCCCCATATTAGCACCAAGTGGGGCCCATCTCGTCATCTCATCATCAGATCAGCATTACAGATGACCCTGCAGCTTCCTGGTTAAGGCACCTGTGGATACTTTGTAATTTTGTAACCGCAGCTCTGCTTCTTTTTGGTGGCATGGTGGTGCAGTGGTTAGTGCTCTTGCTTTACAGCAAGAAGGTTTTGGGTTTGACCCTCATGGCCAATGGGGGCCTTGCCTTTCTGTGTGGAGTTTGCATGTTCTCTCCATGTCTGTGTGGGTTTGCTCTGGTTTCCCCCACAGTTCAAAGACATACAGGTTCGGTAAAATACCCAGTCAGTGGCATTGCACAAGTCAGTGCATACTTAGTGCTGGTCCCAAGCCCAGGTAGATTGGAGAGGATTGCATCAGAAAGGGCATCTGGTGTAAAAACTTATGCCAAATCAAATATGTGGATCTAAATTATCTGTTATGGTGACCCCCAGCTGAAAGAAGAAGAGCTCTGCTTCTTTTCGAGCCATATCTCACCACCCATCATTGATTAGGGTTCCTTTAACAGCACACCTTCTTGTGTTTTCATGGGGAAAACACACCTTCATGGGGAAGCCATGGCTTTATGGTTAGAGAAGCAGCTTTGGGACCAAAAGATTGCCAGTTTGATTCCCTGGGCCAGCAGGAATGGCTGAAGTACCCTTGAACAAGGCACCTTACCCCCAACTGCTCCCTAGGCTGTCCTGGGTACGTTGTACATTGCTCTGGATAAGAGCGTCTGTTAAATGCTTGTATTGTAACGTTTTATTCCTTGATATCGAAGGCAATTTGGGCTGGGAGTTCATTAAATGCCTGAAATTGCAATCAGAAGGTGTCACATGACTGTGTTGAGAAGACACTCATGTGTATATCGCTGCTTCTCAATCTGAGTCAGCAACAAAAGAATGATGCTGCTCAGTGTTCATATAAATGAGATTAGGTGTGTTTTTTGTTTATTTTAATTTCAACATTTTCTGTCCTGTGTGTCAACTTGTTGGATGTGTGTACTGGTTATCTGCAGCTGTGTACTCACAAACTACAGTGACCAGCTAAGCAGAGGTCAGCTTGTCGGTGATTCACTGTGTCTTGACATACTGTGGACTATCTCTTCGGTAATAATCCGACTGCACTGACAAGTTATTAGGACCATCTCATTGTGGTTTTGTTGTCACGGTCCAAGGGACATGTGGCTCCAGCAGCTAAGCTTGCTAGCTAGCTAGGAAGTGCTCCTCCACTACTGACATGGTGTTCTTCAAATACTCCTCTCTGGAACTCCTCAACCGCCACACTACTTATAAGTGCCTTGATGTCATTAAATTTCTCCAACTCCTGCCTTGTCCCCACTATGTGCATAAGGGCTGGCGGCACAAGTTTGTTTACACAGGTCATGCTATTCCAACTCTTCTGTCTGACCAGTGCACTGTCGCACTAAGACGTCGTCATCATAATAAACCCCACTTCCGCTCTGACAACCTAAATTCTCTGGTCTGCGCTAACAGCGTCATTCCTTCTCCACTGCCTGCCCCAGCATCTACAATTGGGACTGCTATGTTCATGCTACTGAACACTCGCTCCCAAGGGCGACTGGTGCATAAGGGCGATTGGGCGACACACTGCCAAAACAAAAAAAAAAAAGTTTTTTTTCTTTTTTTAAAACAAACTTTCACCAGCGCTGCTCGAGGCCGTTTTAATCTGTCTCTGGGTATCATTGTCCAATCAGGGTGGTCTTGCTTCTAGAGTACCGCCCCTTTTGGGGCGATTTCAGTCACGCTGAAAATCGCCCAAGAGTTCACTGATAGAGTCCCATGTTAATATATTTCTTTTCTCCTGACTGACACTTCAATGCAATCTCTATGGGTTCCGGGGGGGCTTGCCCTAACGTGCTTACGTCACTGCGAAGCGCAGCAAAGTTGCGTTCGATCCGCTCAGTTTCTGAGGTGAGATGGATGCGGAAAGCAATTCAGTGCGGTCCTTAAAAGAAGTTCCATTTAGTCAGCGATCAAATCGAGCTAAATTGGCAACAAAACAAGCTGGACCCCCTCAACCAAATCTAAACATTAAACAAATTTCGACAAGGGGGGGAAATCATATACTCGAGGTTTTACTTCAACATGGTCCCAGCGCAAATCCTGGCAAGCTGGCTGCGAGGACGCCTCAGCGGTTTTCTGCTCCCCCTGCTTACTTTTCCACCCTGGAAGTGGCTCCACGGACAACACTGCTTGGACGGTCACTGGAGTTTCAGACATGCATCATTTGTCGGAGAAAATAAAAAAACATGAGTCATCAAAGATTCACATGGGCAGCTGCCTGAAATTTTCGGCTTTTGGGAGAGTGAACATCACTACACAACCGGATGAGGGCTACAGGCTAGCAGTTCGCCGCCACAACGATGAGGTGAGCAAGAACAGGCACATATTAAACCGGCTCACCCAATGCGTGAAATTTTGTGGAGTGTTCGAATTAGCTCTACGAGGCAAAGACGAAACTGAGGGCTCCAGTCACCGTGGTGTTTTTCTGGGTTTGGTTGACTTCGTAACTCACACACACACACACACAGTCACAGAATCCGTTCACTTTTGATGTTTTCAATGTGCATTTTTATATTTGCCACACTTTGCTCTGAGAGTTAGCACTTTGGTAATATCCTTGGTAAATACCAGTAATTGCAAGATCTAAAGATCCACTCATCTAGTTATTCAACTGCTATTGTTATGTTAGCCAACTATTTACAATGTTTTGTTACAGTAAGTGCACTTTCCTGTTTGTCCTTAAGTTGCACAGTCTGTAAAATTCTTGCTGGTCATGGAGTTTGAAGTACAAAATCTATTTACAGAACATTCTGTAGAACAGTTGACTTGCTACCTAGGTCAATTTACTTCAGTCCTGTGGACATTTATGGTCCGTGTAGACATAACGGGGGAAAATTGCCCCCCTGAAAAAAAATTCAGGAGCTGCCACTGCTCGCTCCCTAAACAACAAAGCAGTCCTCATACATGAATTTATCACAGACAGGAAATTGGACTTTGTCTGTTTAACTGAGACATGGCAAAATCAGCAGGACTTTGTGCCTCTCAACCAAGCCATCCCCCAGGCTACATGTAGATAAAGAAGCCTCGCGTGGTGGAGAGCTGGCTGTTATACATAAAGCCAACATCCTGGTCAAAGAACTTCCACCACCGAATGTCATTTCATTCAAATGTGTCGTTTTCACACTGGCTGGGTCTGCACAGCTACAGGTGGTCTTGGTATACTGTCCCCCAAAAGCCTCTACTATCTTCCTGTTCAAGTTGTCTGAGCTACTCACCTCTGTCTGCTCCACATCTCCTTCCACAATTCTGCTTGGGGACTTCAGTATTCATGTGGATTCCCTCAACTGCCCCTTTGCCACTGAATTTCTGCCACTATTGGCCTGCTTCAACATTACTCAGCACATTAAAGGTCCCATTCATGCCAATGGGCACACACTGGACCTTGTGTGTTCCACTGGTACATCTCCCTCTTACCTGCAGTGCATTGACCTTGTGGTATCTGACCACCATGCCATCCTCTTCTCTGTTCCTGTGCCCCTGCCCAGGCAGCAAGTCAAACAGATCATCACATTCAGGAACATAAAGTCTGTGAATCTACAAGCTCTATCCAATACTGTAGTGACCCATTTGGCCACAGACCACTCCCCCAACCTCATGGTGGATGGCCTAGTCACCCACTACAATGCTGTACTGCCACACAGCCTTGACTCTCTTGCCCCCCTCAAAACCCATACTGTGTCCTTTTCCCATCTTGCCTTCTGGTTTACCTCTGAGCTACAGTCCATGAAGGCCAGGGGTCATCAGTTTGAGAGGCTCTATAAAAGAACTGGCCTCACAGTCCACTATGAGGCTTTCAAAGATCATGTGAGGACCTACAAGGATGCTCTCTCGAAGGCCAAAATGGATTATTATTTCACTCTTATTGGTAAGCACCATAATCACCCCAGACAACTTTTCTCCAACATCAACTGGCTACTTCACCCTCTCAATGCTCCTCACTGCTCTGATGCCTCCAACCTTTGCTCCAAGTTTCTTGCTTTCTTCCAGGCCAAAGTGGATTCCATCCACCAAGAGCTACTACCACCTGCCACATCCCTTTTTCTCACACCCCACTCACAGGGCATCCCCCCCCTCGCTGCATGCCTGTCACAGCTCCATTTCTCCTCCTTCTCCTCTCTGGATGCTACCTAAGTTGCTGAGCTGGTCACCAAAGCTAAGGTTTCCACCTGTTCTTTGGATCCCATGCCCACAGTCCTGGTCAAAGCATGTCTACCTACCCTGTGTACCATCATGGTTGAAATCATCAATTCCTCCTTGTAATCTGGCCTGGTACCTTCCAGCTTCAAAACTGTTGCTGTGACGCTGATTCTGAAAAAGCCTGGTCTGAAACCGGACAACCTCAATAACTACCATCCAATTTCCAACCTTCCGTTCCTCAGTAAAATCCTTGAAAAAGCAGTTGCTGCCCAACTTCATCAACATGTGTCCCACTATGAGCTCTATGAACCCCTCCAATCTGGTTTCAGAGCTCACCACAGCACAGAGACTGTCATCATCAAAATAAACAATGATCATCTCATCACTGCTGACTCTGGCCACATCAGCATCCTCATTGTCCTGGATCTCCCAGCAGCCTTCAACACTGTTTCCCATACTATCCTCCTCAACCTTTTATCAGAATACATTGGACTCACCGGTAAAGCACTCTGCTGGTTTCAGTCATACCTTTCCAACAGGAAACAGTACGTCATCCTCAGAGACTCCTGCTCCTCTCCAGCCCCAATCAACCAAGGCATACCATAAGGCTCGGTGGTAGGACCCCTCCTCTTCACTATACACATGCTTCCCCCCTTGGTCAGATCATCTGCCAGCATGGGCTCAGCTTCCACTGCTATGTGAATGATCCTCAGCTGTAGCTGAGCACCACACCCTCCAACCAGCTCCCCCCTCTGTCCAGGGTTTCCCCTGATGCAGGATTCCTGCATATTTGATGCAGATTAGAATTGGAAATACGTCCAAAAAATAAATGACTGCATCAACTTGGTGCGCAAAAAATCATCCATAAAGGCCCGGTCACACAGCACTCCGCGTCTATATCACGTACAAAAAGATACAAAAATCTGGTGGACGTGGTCGTAAGTGGTAATTTTTGGTCAATTTTTGGCTTTGCCGTGCTTTGTACGGGGTATGGCCGTCGGCGGCTGTTTCACTGCTGCAGCACTGTCAAATCACGGGTAACCGCGGCTCAGCATCGTTGGAAGAGCGGCTTGCTGCGCATATAAAAGCGGTAGGATATGTTGAGCCTGTATCAGTTGGTTCTGTTGGTGCTGGAGCATTAAGATGAGGACATCACAGCGTTGAGGGTTCATGTTCACCCCTTGACATCTAGACTGCAAGTGCCGAGGTCTCAGAAAATTACGGTATTTACATGCCGCAAATCAGAAGTGATGCAGAAGTGATTAGACAGTGATCAATCGAATTTAGAACTTGTTTGAGACGTCGTTTAACGGGCTTAGACAGTGGTATGTACGCGGAAAAATCCATTTCTCAGTGATAAGCCGCTAAACACACGCTATATCCCGTGATACCAACGCGTAACACCCGTCCGATGACCGTGCTCTGCCCGTGATAGACCGCCAAACTTTCGCGTCTTACCACGTCTCCCCAAGTTTTAATAACGGCCGGGACACTGATTATCACGTGTTTTTCACGTGTGTTGCACGTCTTTACCACGTGTGCCGGCCGTGGTTGTCCGCGGTCTAAAGTTTTGAGCAGTCCAAAACTTTTTGCCGCGTCCGACGCCGTTCCGATTTTCCCCTGCGTCCTGTCACGTCTGTATATCGACTGTAACACGTCTTAAGTTCGACATCAACACGAACAACATCGTCTGCTTCACGGGAGAGCACTTTTTGACGGGTTTTGGCCGTGATAAAGCCGTAAAGCGCTGTGTGACCGGCCCGGTCACACAGCGCTTTACGGCTTTATCACGGCCAAAACCCGTCAAAAAGTGCTCTCCCGTGAAGCAGACGATGTTGTTCGTGTTGATGTCGAACTTAAGACGTGTTACAGTCGATATACAGACGTGACAGGACGCAGGGGAAAATCGGAACGGCGTCGGACGCGGCAAAAAGTTTTGGACTGCTCAAAACTTTAGACCGCGGACAACCACGGCCGGCACACGTGGTAAAGACGTGCAACACACGTGAAAAACACGTGATAATCAGTGTCCCGGCCGTTATTAAAACTTGGGGAGACGTGGTAAGACGCGAAAGTTTGGCGGTCTATCACGGGCAGAGCACGGTCATCGGACGGGTGTTACGCGTTGGTATCACGGGATATAGCGTGTGTTTAGCGGCTTATCACTGAGAAATGGATTTTTCCGCGTACATACCACTGTCTAAGCCCGTTAAACGACGTCTCAAACAAGTTCTAAATTCGATTGATCACTGTCTAATCACTTCTGCATCACTTCTGATTTGCGGCATGTAAATACCGTAATTTTCTGAGACCTCGGCACTTGCAGTCTAGATGTCAAGGGGTGAACATGAACCCTCAACGCTGTGATGTCCTCATCTTAATGCTCCAGCACCAACAGAACCAACTGATACAGGCTCAACATATCCTACCGCTTTTATATGCGCAGCAAGCCGCTCTTCCAACGATGCTGAGCCGCGGTTACCCGTGATTTGACAGTGCTGCAGCAGTGAAACAGCCGCCGACGGCCATACCCCGTACAAAGCACGGCAAAGCCAAAAATTGACCAAAAATTACCACTTACGACCACGTCCACCAGATTTTTGTATCTTTTTGTACGTGATATAGACGCGGAGTGCTGTGTGACCGGGCCTTTAGTTTTTATTCTGAGTGAGTGTGGGATTACTGGATTTGTTAACTTAAACTTAGGAGTGGGTTGAGTCGAATAAATAACTGCCAGTAATGAAAAAGGGGAAGAACTTTGGTTTTCTATCCTTGCCCAGTTGGTGCTTTGTGTATGACACCAAAATGACAGAGTATTTTACAATAAAGCCAAAAGCAAGGCAATCCCATACCCCCCAGTGTCTTGGGTCTTTGCAAGAAAGCTTTCTTAATTCTTGGAGTCTTCTTGTTCCAAATAAATGTGAAATTGTTGACTCGAATTTCTTAAAGAAGCTCTTGTTAATGACTATGGGGATGCACTGAAATAAAAACAAAAATTTTGCCAGAGTATTCATTCTAACTATATTTATTCGTCCTGCTAAGGAGATGGGAAGGTTTGCCCATTTTTCAAAAAATTTCAGTGTTTGATCAAATAATTTTGAAAAGTTTTCTTAAACTAGATCAGGGAATTTTTGAGTGACATTAATCCTAAGGTATTTAAATAGACTTGAAATTGCAAATGGAAAGGAAGCAAAAGTGTTTGTGGACTGTAGTGCTTTGAGATTAACTGGGAATAATATACTTTTGGAGAGATTAAGTTTATATCCAGGTACTGCTGCGAATCTTTTCAAGGTCATCATTATAACTGGTATTGATTTAGAGGGATTTGAAACATACAATAGTAAATCGTCTACGTAAAGTGACACTTTGTGTTCTGTCCCTCCTCTCTTAATCCCTGTGTATTACTTCGCAGAGCAATAGCAAGCGGTGAGTGTGAACAGCAGTGGCGATAGGGGGCATCCCTGTCTACACTGCAAAAAATTGAAAACTGAATACGAGGAGAAAATTACTGAATACGAGTGAAATTATCTTGCTGCATGGCCAGATATTTTTACTTGATAAGACATCTTAGAATAAGTTGGTTGCAATCTAGAATTAAAGCCGCAAGCGGCCTCGACGGGCCCTCGCGCCAGCGGCCAAGGGGGGCGGGGGCATGCGTCCCCGCGAAATAACTTCCACAGCTTCTTCGGCAAGAGACATTACTCCCACAATGGCGACAAAGCACAGAATTGGACACATGGCAACAATAGGGTCTCGCACTGTACGGTGCTTGGGGGGCGCTATAGAGGCCCTGAGGCCCGCCTGGATCTGGGCTTCTGGTTCTCAGTAGCGGTGGCAGTCTAAGAAGAAGGAGCCAAATTTCGTGCGTTGTCGACCATGGCAAGCGCCCCAATAAGGGTCTTGTAAAGAGTTTGCTTGCCAAGTTTGACAAATCAGAAGCTGCAATATCATTTTTGCCATAACCAGCACCCCCAGGGGCGAAAGTGCACAAAATTTGGCGTACTTGTCAGGTGAGCTATGAAGAGTTTGCGTATGAAGTTTGATGACAATTGAGTAAATAGAAGATGAGATATAGATTTTTGAAGAATAAATTTTAGGGTTTTCCCATGTCAGAAGGCGGCGCTATGCTGTACATGAGCGATTATGAGTTGGAAAAATAAGTGTCTACAACAGCAATGCACTATCACAAGGTAGTGGTGTGAAGGAAAAGCATTATGGAATAATTTACCAAAAACCCGTTTTGGAGCAATTGCGTCGGCCAAAAACAGCGCCCCCCATGGACGAAAATTCCCAAAATGTGGTATACATGACATGGGAGGAAGTGAGAGGGTGGCCGTGAAGTTTGACCAAATTTGAGGAAAGATTGGATTTTTTGCCCAAAAATAGCGCCCCCAGTGGCGAAAGTGCACAAAATTTGGCGTATATGTCAGGTGAGCTATGAAGAGTTTGCGTATCAAGTTTGATGACAATTGAGTAAATAGAAGATGAGATATAGATTTTTGTAGAATAAATTTTTTGGTTTTTCCCATGTCAGTAGGTGGCGCAATGCTGTACATGAGCGATTAAGAGTTGGAAAAATAAGTGTCTACAACAGCAACGTACTATCACAAGGAAGTGGTGTGAAGGAAAAGCATTATGGAATCATTTACCAAAAACCCGTTTTGGAGCAATTGCGTCGGCCAAAAACAGCGCCCCCCATGGACGAAAATTCCCAAAATGTGGTATACATGACATGGGAGGCAGTAAGAGGGTGGCCGCGAAGTTTGACCAAATTTGAGGAAAGATTGGATTTTTTGCCCAGAAATAGCGCCCCCAGTGGCGAAAAATCACAGAAATTGGGTAACATGTCAGAAGCCCAATGAGTGATTTGCGTGTGAAGAATGAGCAGTTTTGAGCAATCAGAAGATTTGTTATGAATTTTTAAGCATGTAAAATTTTGAAGTGAAAATTGATTGACGTATAACTTATGAACGGTTTAACCTACGTGAAACGTATTTAGCAACATTTGTCAGCCATGTCTGTAGATGATGTTTATCAATTTTGGTGATGTTCCTATGAACGGTCTAGGAGGAGTTGCGCCGTCTTCGTGGCCATGCATTTCGCACAAAAGTGAAATTACCTCACTTCCTGTTGGGCGGGGCTAATGCATTGGCATTACATTTTTGTCCGGCTTAGTGAGATACATATGGGTACCAAAGGGCATGCCACTACTACAAACTACATGGCAACCAGGCACCTTAAAGCGAGAGGCAAAAATCACAACACGTTAGGGGGCGCTATAGAGGCCCCGAGGCCCGGCTGGATCTGGGCTTCTGGTTCTCAGTAGCGGTGGCAGTCCAAGAAAAAGGGGCAAAATTTCGAGCGTTGTCGACCATGGCAAGCGCCCCAATTAGGGTCTTGTAAAGAGTTTGCCTGCCAAGTTTGACAAATCAGAAGCTGCAATATCATTTTTGCCATAACCAGCACCCCCAGTGGCGAAAGTGCACAAAATTTGGCGTATATGTCAGGTGAGCTATGAAGAGTTTGCGTATGAAGTTTGATGACAATTGAGCAAATAGAAGATGAGATATAGATTTTTGAAGAATAAATTTTTTGGTTTTTCCCATGTCAGTAGGTGGCGCTATGCTGTACATGAGCGATTATGAGATGGAAAAATAAGTGTTCACAACAGCAACGTACTATCACAAGGTAGTGGTGTGAAGGAAAAGCATTATGGAATTATTTACCAAAAACCCGTTTTGGAGAAATTGCGTCGGCAAAAAACAGCGCCCCCCATGGACGAATATTCCCAAAATGTGGTATACATGACATGGGAGGTAGTAAGAGGGTGGCCGTGAAGTTTGACCAAATTTGAGGAAAGATTGGATTTTTTGCCCAAAAATAGCGCCCCCAGTGGCGAAATATAACAGAAATTGGGTAACATGTCAGAAGCCCAATGAGTGATTAGCGTGTGAAGTATGAGCAGTGTTGAGCAATTAGAAGATTTGTTATGAATTTTTTAGCATGTAAAATTTTGAAGTGAAAATTTATTGACGTATAACTTCTGAACGGATAATGCTACGTGAAACGTATTTAGTAACTTTTGTCAGCCATGTCTGTAGATGATGTGTATCAATTTCGGTGACATTCCCATGAACGTTCTAGGAGGAGTTGCGCCATCTTCGTGGCCATGCATTTCGCACAAAAGTGAAATTACCTCACTTCCTGTTGGGCGTGGCTAACGCATTGGCATTACATTTTTGTCCGGCTTAGTGAGATACATATGCATACCAAATGGCATGCCACTACTACAAATTATATGGCAACCAGGCACCTTAATGCGGGAGGCCAAAATCACAACGACTTAGGGGGCGCTATAGAGGCCCTGAGCCCCGGCCAAGTTTGGGCTTGTGGTTCTGAGTAGCGGTGGCAATTCTCGGAAGTGGCGCCAAATTTCGTGCGTTTTCGCCCATGGCAAGCGCCCCGAAAATGGCCCAACAGCGGAGAAAAATAAAGAAGAAGAAGAAGAAGAAGAAGAAGACGGAAGAATAATAAAGCCGCAAGCGGCCTCGACGGGCCCTCGCGCCAGCGGCCAAGGGGGGCGGGGGCATGCGTCCCCGCGAAATACCTTCCACAGCTTCTTCGGCAAGAGACATTACTCCCACAATGGCGACAAAGCACAGAATCGGACACAGAGTACACGGTGCGCTGAGATGTTGTCATGGACAGAAAATTTTATGCCATGGCTTCCCAACCAAATTAATGTATTTACCTCATCAGTCACCAAGCTATAGCTACATAGGATTGTCTTCTGTTAGACATCTATTAGTCTGTATGTAACGCTACAACACTTGCTCCCGACTGCCTACCCATTCCCCACAAGTCATGTGTGTTTAAGGCAACCAAAACAACATACTCCTGGTGCCTCATGATTGTAAACACCTCTCCTGCAACTGCTACAGCGCAATGAGCGCCCCCAGTGGTGAAAGTTCACCAAATTTGGTATACATGTCAAGGGACCTATGAAGAGTTGTTGTGTCAAGTTTGATCAAGTTTGACCAATCAGAAGCCGAGATATAAAATGTTGCCTGAAAACAGCGCCCCCAGTGGCAAAAGTTTACAAAGTTTGGGAGATATGTCAGGTGACCTGTTATGAATGTGCGTATCAAGTTTGATCAAGATTGAGTAAATAGAAGATGAGATATTGATTTTTGAAGAAAAAATGTTTTGGTTTTTCCCATGTGAGTAGGTGGCGCTATGCTGTACATGAGCGTTTATGAGTTGGAAAAATAAGTGTCTACAACAGCAACATACTATCACAAGGTAGTGGTGTGAAGGAAAAGCATTATGGAATTATTTACCAAAAACCCGTTTTGGAGCAATTGCGTCGGCCAAAAACAGCGCCCCCCATGGACGAAAATTCCCAAAACGGGGTATACATGACATAGGAGGTAGTAAGAGGGTGGCCGTGAAGTTTGATCAAATTTGAGGAAAGATTGGATTTTTTGCCCAAAAATAGCGCCCCCAGTGGCGAAATATCACAGAAATTGGGTAGCTTGTCAGAAACCCAATGAGTGATTTGCGTGTGAAGTATGAGCAGTTTTGAGCAATTAGAAGAATTGTTATGAATTTTTAAGCATGTAAAATTTTGCATTGAAAATTGATTGACGTATAACTTCTGAACGGCTTATCCCACGTGAAACGTATTTAGGAAATTTTGTCAGCCATGTCTGTAGATGATGTCTATCAATTTTGGTGACATTCCTATGAACGGCCTAGGAGGAGTTGCGCCGTCTTCGTGGCCATGCATTTCGCACAAAAGTGAAATTACCTCACTTCCTGTTGGGCGTGGCTAATGCATTGGCATTACATTTTTGTCCGGCTTAGTGAGATACATATGCCTACCAAATGGCATGCCACTACTACAAACTACATGGCAACCAGGCACCTTTATGCGGGAGGCCAAAATCACAACGACTTAGGGGGCGCTAAAGAGGCCCTGGGGCCCGCCTGGATCTGGGCTTCTGGTTCTCAGTAGCGGTGGCAGTCTAAGAAAAAGGAGCCAAATTTCGTGGGTTGTCGACCATGGCAAGCGCCCCAAAAAGGGTCTTGTAAAGAGTTTGCTTGCCAAGTTTGACAAATCAGAAGCTGCAATATCATTTTTGCCATAACCAGCACCCCCAGGGGCGAAAGTGCACAAAATTTGGCGTACGTGTCAGGTGAGCTATGAAGAGTTTGCGTATGAAGTTTGATGACAATTGAGTAAATAGAAGATGAGATATAGATTTTTGAAGAATAAATTTTTTGGTTTTTCCCATGTCAGTAGGTGGCGCTATGCTGTACATGAGCGATTATGAGTTGGAAAAGTAAGTGTCTACAACAGCAACGTACTATCACAAGGTAGTGGTGTGAAGGGAAAGCATAATCGAATAATTTACCAAAAACCCGTTTTGGAGCAATTGCGTCGGCCAAAAACAGCGCCCCCCATGGACGAAAATACCCAAAATGTGGTATACATGACATGGGAGGTAGTGAGAGGGTGGCCGTGAAGTTTGACCAAATTTGAGGAAAGATTGGATTTTTTGCCCAAAAATAGCGCCCCCAGTGGCAAAATATCACAGAAATTGGGTAACATGTCAGAAGCCCAATGACTGATTTGTGTGTGAAGTATGAGCAGTTTTGAGCAATCAGAAGATTTGTTATGAATTTTTAAGCATGTAAAATTTTGCATCGAAAATTGATTGACGTATAACTTCTGAACGGTTAATCCTACGTGAAACGTATTTAGTAACTTTTGTCAGCCATGTCTGTAGATGATGTGTATCAATTTTGGTGACATTCCTATGAACGGTCTAGGAGGAGTTGCGCCGTCTTCGTGGCCATGCATTTCGCACAAAAGTGAAATAACCTCACTTCCTGTTGGGCGTGGCTAATGCATTGGCATTAAATTTTTGTCCGGCTTAGTGAGATACATATGCGTACCAAATGGCATGCCACTACTACAAACTACATGGCAACCAGGCACCTGAATGCGGGAGACCAAAATCACAACGACTTAGGGGGCGCTATAGAGGCCCAGAGCCCCGGCCAAGTTTGGGCTTTTGGGTCTGAGTAGCGGTGGCAATTCTCGGAACTGGTGCCAAATTTCGTGCGTTTTCGCCCATGGCAAGTGCCCCGAAAATGGCCCAACAGCGGAGAAAAATAAAGAAGAAGACGGAAGAATAATAATAGTGAACTCTTACAAGAACAATAGGGCCTTCGCCCATAGGGCTCGGGCCCTAATTAAAGCCGCAAGCGGCCTCGACGGGCCCTCGCGCTAGCGGCCATGGGGGGCGGGGGCATGCGTCCCCACGAAATAACTTCCACAGCTTCTTCGGCAAGAGACATTACTCCCAGAATGGCGACAAAGCACAGAATTGGACACATGGTAACAAAAGGGTCTCGCACTGTACGGTGCTCGGGGGGCGCTATAGAGGCCCTGAGGCCCGCCTGGATCTGGGCTTCTGGTTCTCAGTAGCGGTGGCAGTCTAAGAAAAAGGAGCCAAATTTCGTCCGTTGTCGACCATGGCAAGCGCCCCAATAAGGGACTTGTAAAGAGTTTGCTTGCCAAGTTTGACAAATCAGAAGCTGCAATATCATTTTTGCCATAGCCAGCACCCCCAGGGGCGAAAGTGCACAAAATTTGGCGTATATGTCAGGTGAGCTATGACGAGTTTGCGTATGAAGTTTGATGACAATTGAGTAAATACAAGATGAGATATAGATTTTTGAAGAATAAATTTTTTGGTTTTTCCCATGTCAGTAGGTGTCGCTATGCTGTACATGAGCGATTATGAGTTGGAAAAATAAGTGTCTACAACAGCAACGTACTATCACAAGGTAGTGGTGTGAAGGAAAAGCATTATGGAATTATTTACCAAAAACCCGTTTTGGAGCAATTGCGTCGGCCAAAAACAGCGCCCCCCATGGACGAAAATTTCCAAAATGTGGTATACATGACATGGGAGGGAGTAAGAGGGTGGCCGTGAAGTTTGACCAAGATTGAGGAAAGATTGGAATTTTTGCCCAAAAATAGCGCCCCCAGTGGCGAAATATCACAGAATTTGGGTAACATGTCAGAAGCCCAATGAGTGATTTGCGTGTGAAGTATGAGCAGTTTTGAGCAATCAGAAGATTTGTTATGAATTTTTAAGCATGTAAAATTTTGCATCGAAAATTGATTGACGTATAACTTCTGAACGGTTTATCCTACGTGAAACATATTTAGTAACTTTTGTCAGCCATGTCTGTAGATGATGTGTATCAATTTTGGTGACATTCCTATGAACGGTCTAGGAGGAGTTGCGCCGTCTTCGTGGCCATGCATTTCGCACAAAAGTGAAATTACCTCACTTCCTGTAGGGCGTGGCTAATGCATTGGCAGTACATTTTTGTCCGGCTTGGTGAGAAACATATGCCTACCAAAGGGCATGCCACTACTACAAACTACATGGCAACCAGGCACCTTAATGCGAGAGGCAAAAATCACAACACGTTAGGGGGCGCTATAGAGGCCCTGAGGCCCGCCTGGATCTGGGCTTCTGGTTCTCAGTAGCGGTGGCAGTCTAAGAAAAAGGAGCCAAATTTCGAGCGTTGTCGACCATGGCAAGCGCCCCAATAAGGGTCTTGTAAAGAGTTTGCTTGCCAAGGTTGACAAATCAGAAGCTGCAATATCATTTCTGCCATAACCAGCACCCCCAGGGGCGAAAGTGCACAAAATTTGGCGTATATGTCAGGTGAGCTATGAAGAGTTTGCGTATGAAGTGTGATGAAAATTGAGTAAATAGAAGATGAGATATAGATTTTTGAAGAATAAATTTTTTGGTTTTTCCCATGTCAGTAGGTGGCGCTATGCTGTACATGAGCGATTATGAGTTGGAAAAATAAGTGTCTACAACAGCAACGTACTGTCACAAGGAAGTGGTGTGAAGGAAAAGCATTATGGAATTATTAACCAAAAACCCATTTTGGAGAAATTGCGTTGGCCAAAAACAGCGCCCACCATGGACGAAAATTCCCAAAATGTGGTATACATGACATGGGAGGTAGTAAGAGGGTGGCCGTGAAGTTTGACCAAATTTGAGGAAAGATTGGATTTTTTGCCCCAAAATAGCGCCCCCAGTGGCGAAATATCACAGAATTTGGGGAGCATGTCGGAAGCCCAATGAGTGATGAGCCTGTGAAGTATGAGCAGTTTTGAGCAATTAGAAGATTTGTTATGAATTTTTAAGCATGTAAAATTTTGCATTGAAAATTGATTGACGTAAAACTTCTGAACGGCTTATCCTACGTGAAACGTATTTAGGAACTTTTGTCAGCCATGTCTGTAGATGATGTCTATCAATTTTGGTGACATTCCAATGAACGGCCTAGGAGGAGTTGCGCCGTCTTCGTGGCCATGCATTTCGCACAAAAGTGAAATTACCTCACTTCCTGTTGGGCGTGGCTAATGCATTGGCATTACATTTTTGTCCGGCTTAGTGAGATACATATGCGTACCAAATGGCATGCCACTACTACAAACTACATGGCAACCAGGCACCTTTATGCGGGAGGCCGAAATCACAACGACTTAGGGGGCGCTAAAGAGGCCCTGAGGCCCGCCTGGATCTGGGCTTCTGGTTCTCAGTAGCGGTGGCAGTCTAAGAAAAAGGAGCCAAATTTCGTGCGTTGTCGACCATGGCAAGCGCCCCAAAAAGGGTCTTGTAAAGAGTTTGCTTGCCAAGTTTGACAAATCAGAAGCTGCAACATCATTTTTGCCATAACCAGCACCCCCAGGGGCGAAAGTGCACAAAATTTGGCGTATATGTCAGGTGAGCTATGAAGAGTTTGCGTATGAAGTTTGATGACAATTGAGTAAATAGAAGATGAGATATAGATTTTTGAAGAATAAATTTTTTGGTTTTTCCCATGTCAGTAGGTGGCGCTATGCTGTACATGAGCGATTATGAGTTGGAAAAATAAGTGTCTACAACAGCAACGTACTTTCACAAGGTAGTGGTGTGAAGGAAAAGCATAATGGAATTATTAACCAAAAACCCATTTTGGAGAAATTGCGTCGGCCAAAAACAGCGCCCCCCATGGACGAAAATTCCCAAAATGTGGTATACATGACATGGGAGGTAGTAAGAGGGTGGCCGTGAAGTTTGACCAAATTTGAGGAAAGATTGGATTTTTTGCCCAAAAATAGCGCCCCCAGTGGCGAAATATCACAGAAATTGGGTACCATGTCAGAAGCCCAATGAGTGATTAGCGTGTGAAGTATGAGCAGTTTTGAGCAATTAGAAGATTTGTTATGAATTTTTTAGCATGTAAAATTTTGAAGTGAAAATTGATTGACGTATAACTTCTGAACGGTTTATCCTACGTGAAACGTATTTAGTAACTTTTGTCAGCCATGTCTGTAGATGATGTGTATCAATTTTGGTGACATTCCTATGAACGGTCTAGGAGGAGTTGCGCCGTCTTCGTGGCCATGCATTTCGCACAAAAGTGAAATTACCTCACTTCCTGTTGGGCGTGGCTAATGCATTGGCATTACATTTTTGTCCGGCTTAGTGAGATACATATGCGTACCAAATGGGATGCCAGTACAACAAACTATATGGCAACCAGGCACCTTAATGCGGGAGGCCAAAATCACAACGACTTAGGGGGCGCTATAGAGGCCCTGAGCCCCGGCCACGTTTGGGCTTTTGGTTCTGAGTAGCGGTGGCAATTCTCGGAAGTGGCGCCAAATTTCGTGCGTTTTCGCCCATGGCAAGCGCCCCGAAAATGGCCCAACAGCGGAGAAAAATAAAGAAGAAGAAGAAGAAGAAGAGGAAGACGGAAGAATAATTAAAGCCGCAAGCGGCCTCGACGGGCCCTCGCGCCAGCGGCCAAGGGGGGCGGGGGCATGCGTCCCCGCGAAATACCGTAAAGAGTTTGCTTGCCAAGTTTGACAAATCAGAAGCTGCAATATCATTTTTGCCATAACCAGCACCCCCAGGGGCGAAAGTGCACAAAATTTGGCGTATATGTCAGGTGAGCTATGAAGAGTTTGCGTATGAAGTTTGAAGACAATTGAGTAAATAGAAGATGAGATATAGATTTTTGAAGTATAAATTTTTTGGTTTTTCCCATGTCAGTAGGTGGCGCCACGCTGTACATGAGCGAGTATGAGTTGGAAAAATACGTGTCTACAACAGCAACGTACTATCACAAGGTAGTGGAGTGAAGGAAAAGCATTATGGAATTATTTACCAAAAACCCGTTTTGGAGCAATTGCGTCGGCCAAAAACAGCGCCCCCCATGGACGAAAATTCCCAAAATGTGGTATACATGACATGGGAGGTAGTAAGAGGGTGGCCGTGAAGTTTGACCAAATTTGAGGAAACACTGGATGTTTTGCCCAAAAATAGCGCCCCCAGTGGCGAAATATCACAGAAATTGGGTATCATGTCAGAAGCCCAATGAGTGATTAGCGTGTGAAGTATGAGCAGTTTTGAGCAATTAGAAGATTTGTTATGAATTTTTAAGCATGTAAAATTTTGCATTGAAAATTGATTGACGTATAACTTCTGAACGGCTTATGCGACGTGAAACCTATTCAGTAACTTTCGTCAGTCATGTCTGTAGATGATGTCTATCAATTTTGGTGACATTCCTATGAACGATCTAGGAGGAGTTGCGCCGTCTTCGTGGCCATGCATTTCACACAAAAGTGAAATTACCTCACTTCCTGTTGGGCGTGGCTAATGCATTGGCATTACATTTTTGTCCGGCTTAGTGAGATACATATGCGTACCAAATGGCATGCCACTACTACAAACTACATGGCAACCAGGCACCTTAATGCGGGAGGCCAAAATCACAACGAGTTAGGGGGCGCTATAGAGGCCCTGAGGCCCGCCTGGATCTGGGCTTCTGGTTCTCAGTAGCGGTGGCAGTCTAAGAAAAAGGAGCCAAATTTCGTACGTTGTCGACCATGGCAAGCGCCCCAATAAGGGTCTTGTAAAGAGTTTGCTTGCCAAATTTGACAAATCAGAAGCTGCAATATCATTTCTGCCATAACCAGCACCCCCAGTGGCGAAAGTGCACAAAATTTGGCGTACATGTCAGGTGAGCTATGAAGAGTTTGCGTATGAAGTTTGATGACAATTGAGTAAATAGAAGATGAGAGATAGATTTTTGAAGAATAAATTTTTTGGTTTTTCCCATGTCAGTAGGTGGCGCTATGCTGTACATGAGCGATTATGAGATGGAAAAATAAGTGTCCACAACAGCAACGTACTATCACAAGGTAGTGGAGTGAAGGAAAAGCATTATGGAATTATTTACCAAAAACCCATTTTGGAGAAATTGCGTCGGCCAAAAACAGCGCCCCCCATGGACGAAAATTCCCAAAATGTGGAATACATGACATGGGAGGTAGTAAGAGGGTGGCCGTGAAGTTTGACCAAGTTTGAGGAAAGATTGGATTTTTTGCCCAAAAATAGCGCCCCCAGTGGCGAAATATCACAGAAATTGGGTAACATGTCAGAAGCCCAATGAGTGATAAGCGTGTGAAGTATGAGCAGTGTTGAGCAATTAGAAGATTTGTTATGAATTTTTTAGCATGTAAAATTTTGAAGTGAAAATTGATTGACGTATAACTTCTGAACGGTTTACCCTACGTGAAACGTATTTAGTAACTTTTGTCAGCCATGTCTCTAGATGAAGTGTATCAATTTTGGTGACATTCCTATGAACGGTCTAGGAGGAGTTGCGCCGTCTTCGTGGCCATGCATTTCGCACAAAAGTGAAATTACCTCACTTCCTGTTGGGCGTGGCTAATGCATTGGCATTACATTTTTGTCCGGCTTAGTGAGATACATATGCATACCAAATGGCATGCCACTACTACAAACTATATGGCAACCAGGCACCTTAATGCGGGAGGCCAAAATCACAACGACTTAGGGGGCGCTATAGAGGCCCTGAGCCCCGGCCAAGTTTGGGCTTTTGGTTCTGAGTAGCGGTGGCAATTCTCGGAAGTGGTGCCAAATTTCGCGCGTTTTCGCCCATGGCAAGCGCCCCGAAAATGGCCCAACAGCGGAGAAAAATAAAGAAGACGGAAGAATAATAATAGTGAACTCTTACAAGAACAATAGGGCCTTCGCCCATAGGGCTCGGGCCCTAATAATAGTGAACTCTTACAAGAACAATAGGGCCTTCGCCCATAGGGCTCGGGCCCTAATAATAGTGAACTCTTACAAGAACAATAGGGCCCGAGCCCTATGAAGAAGAAGAAGAAGAAGACGGAAGAATAATAATAGTGAACTCTTACAAGAACAATAGGGCCTTCGCCCTATAGGGCTCGGGCCCTAACTAGGTTTAATAATCTCAGAATTGGGGTCTTGTATTCTTCTAATAGGAAATGCTAGATCGTTTCAACTATTTTCAAGATATTTTCACTTGCTAAGATATATTTTTTTGCAGTGTAGTAGAGCGGCCTAGGGGGAAAAAAGCTGGAGCTGATATTATTTGTTTGGGCTGACGCTTGAGATATCATAATTTAAGTAAGGAGACAAATTTGGGGACAAATCCAAACCTTGACAGGGTCAAAAAGATGTAATCCCATTCGACTCTGTGAAAGGCTTTTTCTGTGTCCAGAGAGAGCAGTATCTCTGGGTGTTGGTTATCAATATCTTTCATGTACAACCACGATTCCAAAAAAGTTGGGACAAAGTACAAATTGTAAATAAAAACGGAATGCAATGATGTGGAAGTTTCAAAATGCCATATTTTATTCAGAATAGAACATAGATGACATATCAAATGTTTAAACTGAGAAAATGTATCATTTAAAGAGAATAATTAGGTGGTTTTAAATTTCATGACAACAACACATCTCAAAAAAGTTGGGACAAGGCCATGTCTACCACTGTGAGACATCCCCTTTTCTCTTTACAACAGTCTGTAAACATCTGGGGACTGAGGAGACAAGTTGCTCAAGTTTAGGGATAGGAATGTGTGGCAGTTCTTATGTATGGGCGGAGCATAGAAGACGGCAGGACAGAGCGCAGGTTGATAAACCGTTTTATTGTCACACTTTTCAGTCTAACAATTTTGGATGACTTTTACAGACACACACACACTCGGCGTCTGGTTCCGGGAAGAGCCCCTCTGCTCTCGCTCTCCCTCCTTAAGTAGGACGCGGTCACTGGGAAGACACACAAACACAGGTTAATTGCTCTCAGGTGTAGTGATTCTGCCACTTACCTTCCCTGACTCCACCCTCCTGTCACAGACTGGCGCTTGACCATGCCCCCGCTGCCACATACCCCCACTGCCCGACTCAGGCCAGGCGGCCGTCCGGCCTGCAGCCGACTCCAACCCCCTTGACGGGAGAGGAAGTCCGCCATGAACATCTGTGCCCCCGGCCTGTGGACCACCTTGAAATTAAAGGGTTGGAGTGCCAGATACCAATGGGTGATCCGCGCGTTGGCATCCTTCATGCGGTGGAGCCACTGGAGGGGCGCATGGTCCGAACAGAGGGTGAAAGGGCACCCCAGCAGGTAGTACCGGAGGGCGAGGACCGCCCACTTGATAGCCAGACACTCTTTCTCTATGGTACTGTAGTGCCCCTCATGCACCGACAGCTTCCTGCTGATGTACAGGACAGGGCGGTCCTCCCCCTCCACCTCCTGGGACAAAACCGCCCCCAGCCCTCTGTCCGACGCATCGGTCTGCAACATAAAGGGGAGAGAAAAGTCAGGGGAGTGTAAAAGTGGCCCCCCACACAGTGCAGCCTTTACCTCAGAAAAAGCCCACTGGCATTGCTCCGTCCACTGGACCGGATCTGGTGCCCCCTTTTTAGTCAGATCAGTCAGCGGGCTGGTGACGTCCGAATAATTAGGTATAAACCTACGATAATAGCCAGCCAGCCCCAGGAACTGTCTCACCCCCTTTTTGGTCTTGGGCCTCGGGCAGGCTGCAATTGCTGCGGTCTTGTTAATTTGGGGACGCACCTGCCCATTTCCCAAGTGGAAGCCCAGATACCATACTTCCACCCGCCCAATCACACACTTCTTCGGGTTGGCTGTGAGACCCGCTCGCCTCAGCGACCTAAGGACGGCCCTTAGGTGTTCAAGGTGCCTCGGCCAGTCATTACTATATACGATGATGTCATCGAGATAGGCGGCCGCATAGGTGGCGTGGGGGCGGAGGACCCTGTCCATCAGCCGCTGAAACGTAGCGGGCGCCCCAAACAGCCCAAACGGAAGTGTGACGAATTGGTGTAAACCAAACGGTGTGGAAAAGGCCATTTTTTTCTCAGGATAGTGGAGTCAAGGGGATCTGCCAATATCCCTTCATCAAATCCAGTGTCGAATAAAAGCGAGCCGTGCCGAGTCGATCGAGCAACTCATCAATACGAGGCATTGGGTACGCGTCAAATTTAGACACCGTGTTGACTTTTCTATAGTCCACGCAGAACCGGACCGACCCGTCAGCCTTGGGTACCAAGACCACCGGGCTGCTCCAGTCACTGTGGGACTCCTCAATGATGCCCATTTCGAGCATGGTCTCAAGTTCTTCCCGAACCACCTTTTTTTTGTGTTCGGGTAGCCTGTAAGGGCGGCTACGCACTACCACCCCCGGGGGCGTCTCTATGTGGTGCTCTATGAGGTTGGTGCGACCGGGCAGGGGCGAGAACACATCCGAAAACTCGGTCTGCAACTGGGCGACCTCCGTGAGTTAGGTCGGGGAGAGGTGGTCTCCACATGGGACCGGAGAGGTACATGATGCCAATGCCCCTTTTTGAACCTCCGGCCCCAGCTCCGCCTTCTCCGGAACCACCGACACCAGCGCCATGGGGACCTCCTCATTCCAGAGTTTAAGCAGATTGAGGTGGTAAATCTGTAGCGCCCCACCCCTGTCCATTCGCCTCACCTCATAGTCGACGTCCCCGACTCACCGTGTGACTTCAAAGGGTCCTTGCCACTTGGCGATCAATTTGGAGCTCGACGTGGGCAACAGTACAAGTACCTTATCTCCTGGTGTGAACTCCCTAAGGCGCGTACCCTTGTTGTATAGGCAGGCTTGCTGTTCTTGGGCCTGCCGCAAATTCTTCTGGGTTAGGTGGGTGAGCGTGTGGAGTTTTGCGCGCAGGTCCATAACGTATTGAATTTCGTTCTTACTTTGTGAAGGTCCCTCCTCCCAATTTTCCCGCAGCACGTCTAGAATGCTGTGCGGCTTACACCCATATAATAATTCGAACGGGGAGAACCCTGTGGAGGCTTGGGGGACCTCTCGCACTGAAAACAACAAGGGCTCGAACCACTTATCCCAATTACGTGCGTCCTCACTTATGAATTTTTTAATGATATTTTTGAGGGTGCGATTGAACCGTTCCACTAAACCGTCCATTTGTGGGTGATACACGCGGGTGCAGATCGGCTTAATCCCCAATAACCCATACAGTTTGCGCAGTGTCTGTGACATAAATGCGGTGCCTTGATCAGTCAGAATCTCTTTTGGGATTCCAACTCGGGAGATAACACGGAAGAGCGCCTCTGCAATACTGCGTGCTGAGATATTGCGCAGAGGCACTGCTTCCGGGTATCACGTTGCACAGTCCACCAGAACTAATATAAAGCGGTACCCTCGTGCTGACCGATCTAATGGCCCGACGAGATCCATCCCAATCCTTTCGAACGGGGTCTCGATTAATGGTAAAGGGCGCAAAGGCACTTTTGGAATGGCCGCTGGATTTACTAACTGGCATTCGCGGCACGCCGTACACCACCTACGAACATCGCCGCGAATCCCCGGCCAATAGAATCGGGCCATTATTCGGGCTAGTGTCTTATCCTGCCCTAAGTGTCCAGCCATGGGATTAAAGTGAGCCGCCTGGAATACCAATTCCCGGTGGCTCTTCGGAATTAAAAGCTGCGTGATTCGCTCTTTAGTTTGAGTGTCCTGCATCATTCGCTATAATCTATCCTTCATAATCGTGAAGTAGGGGAAGGACGGGGTGGCGTTCGGCTGGAGCATTTGACCATCGATTACTCTCACTTGGTCAAACGCATGTCGCAGAGTCTCGTCTCGCGATTGTTCTAATGGGAAATCCGCAAGGGATTCCCCAATAGAGAGAGGAGGGGCCGGCGGCTCCTCACTCTGACACGGAGATGACGTAGACAGCTCTGTGACAGCTGCTCCTGCCAAAGCAACACTGGGACCTCCCCCTGTTAAATGGCAGGACCCACTCTTTACTAAGCATGTCATTAAATCTCGAAATCCCAGCCAATCAGTCCCCAAAATTATAGAGTGGGTAAGGCGAGGATTAACTGCCGCGTTCACTATAAATTTTTCCCCTCGGAAAAAAATGTGGACCGTTACAGGGTAGCTGTGAACGTCCCCGTGCACACACAACACCTTCACCCCCTGTGCTCCCCCCAATGCCTCGTTTTGCACCAGGCTTTGGTGAATTGAGGTCTCATTACAACCGGAATCCACCAACGCCTGATATGTATCCCCTTGAATACTCACCGGTATGCGATATGCTCCGGCCCGATCGAGGGCGGCTTCTGGCGCGTCGGGGATCCGAACCACCACGCCCACCTCCATTGCTGTGCACTGCTGTTGGAGGTGGCCCGGTTCCCCGCAGCGCCAGCAAACTGGCTTCCTATCTGCACCGGTGTTCTGGGGCTCACTCACCTGAGGGGGGGGGGGGGGAGACAGACACAGAAGGGCGAAACGGGAGGGCACCGCGGGTGCGGCGGGCCGGCTGGGGTGGTGCCGGCCCCCACCTCTGTGGTGGGGGAATGGGGCGAGGACGGGACACAGAAGGAGGGGGAGAGAGAGAGAGAGAGAGAGAGAGAGAAGAGGAGAGAAGAGAAGAGAAGAGGCTGTCTGCTGTCCTGCCGCCAGAACAGCCACCAAATGGTCCTCCGCCAGCTCGATGGCCTGATCCAGCGACGCCAGGCGGTGGCACTGGACCCACTCCGCGGTTCCTGTGGGCAAGCGCGCGATGAACTGCTCCAGCACCACCTGATCGCCGATCTCCTCAGCATTGCGGTTGTTGGCCCTCAGCCACCGCCAGCAGGCATCCCGGAGTTGCTGGCCAAACGCGAACGGGCGGCCGACTTCCTCCAAGCGCAGAGCGCGGAAGCGCTGGCGTTGCTGTTCAGCGGTGCGCCCCACACGCTGGAGGATGGCTCGGCGAAGGTCCGCGTAGGCCAGCCGGCGGTCAGCGGGGAGCTGTAGCGCGGCCAGCTGCGCCTCCCCCGTTAGCAGGGGGAGGAGGCGCGCCGCGCGCTGATCCATCGGCCACCCCGAGGTCTCCGCGACTTGCTCAAAGAGTGTGATGAAAGCCTTGGGGTCATCCTGCGGGGCCATCTTTGTCAGGGTGAGGGGGGACGGGCCTGCGGTGGAAGCATCGATTGTCCCCGCCGACGCGAGGAGGTGCCGGAACGCCTGTCGGTCCTCTTGCTGGGCCAACATCAGGGCCTCAAAGCGCTGCTCCTGCTCCTTACGGAGCGTGACGAGCACCTGGTGCTGGCTTTGCTGGGCCGTGGCGAGGGCATGGACCAGGTCGGCGAATGGGGAAGACTCCATGGGGCGGTTCGGCATTCTGCGCTCCAGATCCCCCGGGTTTCAGCACCACTGTGGCAGTTCTTATGTATGGGCGGAGCACAGAAGACGGCAGGACAGAGCGCAGGTTGATAAACCGTTTTATTGTCACACTTTTCAGTCTAACAATTTTGGATGACTTTTACAGACACACACACACACACTCGGCGTCTGGTTCCGGGAAGAGCCCCTCTGCTCTCGCTCTCCCTCCTTAAGTAGGGCGCGGTCACTGGGAAGACACACAAACACAGGTTAATTGCTCTCAGGTGTAGTGATTCTGCCACTTACCTTCCCTGACTCCGCCCTCCTGTCACAGACCGGCGCTTGACCACGCCCCCACTGCCACAGAATGTTAACCCATTCTTGTCTAATGTAGGATTCTAGTTGCTCAACTGTCTTAGGTCTTTTTTGTCGTATCTTCCGTTTTATGATGCGCCAAATGTTTTCTATGGGTGAAAGATCTGGACTGCAGGCTGGTCAGTTCAGTACCCGGACCCTTCTTCTATGCAGCCATGATGCTGTAATTGATGCAGTATGTGGTTTGGCATTGTCATGTTGGAAAATGCAAGGTCTTCCCTGAAAGAGACGTCGTCTGGATGGGAGCATATGTTGCTCTAGAACCTGGCTATACCTTTCAGCATTGATGGTGTCTTTCCAGATGTGTAAGCTGCCCATGCCACACGCACTAATGCAACCCCATACCATCAGAGATGCAGGCTTCTGAACTGAGCGCTGATAACAACTTGGGTCATCCTTCTCCTCTTTAGTCCAAATGACACGGCGTCCCTGATTTCCATAAAGAACTTCAAATTTTAATTCGTCTGACCACAAAACAGTTTTCCACTTTGCCACAGTTAAATGAGCCTTGGCCCAGAGAAGACGTCTGCACTTCTGGATCATGTTTAGATACGGCTTCTTCTTTGAACTATAGAGTTTTAGCTGGCAACGGCGGATGGCACAGTGAATTGTGTTCACAGATAATGTTCTCTGGAAATATTCCTGAGCCCATTTTGTGATTTCCAATACAGAAGCATGCCTGTATGTGATGCAGTGCCGTCTAAGGGCCCAAAGATCACGGGCACCCAGCATGGTTTTCTGGCCTTGACCCTTACGCACAGAGATTCTTCCAGGTTCTCTGAATCTTTTGATGATATTATGCACTGTAGATGATGATATGTTCAAACTCTTTGCAATTTTACACTGTCGAACTCCTTTCTGATATTGCTCCACTATTTGTCGGTGCAGAATTAGGGGGATTGGTGATCCTCTTCCCATCTTTACTTCTGAGAGCCGCTGCCACTCCAAGATGCTCTTTTTATACTCAGTCATGTGAATGACCTATTGCCAATTGACCTAATGAGTTGCAATTTGGTCCTCCAGCTGTTCCTTTTTTGTACCTTTAACTTTTCCAGCCTCTTATTGCCCTGTCCCAACTTTTTTTGAGATGTGTTGCTGTCATGAAATTTCAAATGAGCCAATATTTGGCATGAAATTTCAAAATGTCTCACTTTCGACATTTGATATGTTGTCTATGTTCTATTGTGAATACAGTATCAGTTTTTGAGATTTGTAAATTATTGCATTCCGTTTTTATTTACAATTTGTACTTTGTCCCAACTTTTTTGGAATCGGGGTTGTAAGTGGCCACTTAAGACAGAGCTTAATACTGAGATAACTATAAACAAAGACTGCAAGAGTTGCATGTCTGTAATACAAAGTCAGTAACTGCAATCTGAGCTCCTGAGTCTAATAGACGGAGAGAACTATACAATGATTGTGAGAGTTGCATGTGAACAAGTCTTAGTTCCCAAGACTCAGGGGATTTCAAGCAGATTTTCTTCAGAGCCATTGCAAAAATCAACATCTCTCACAGACCTATCCAGCCACTGTCATAAAAATCAAAGTGAGGCTCACCCCAAAACGGCACGAGTACCGTATACATACACAGGGTATAGTAAGTACAGGGAGACCCTATTAATGAATATGAGCAGTAGCTGGAGAGCCGACACGTGTGTAAGCCTGCTGCAGCACCTTATCATTTTGGCTTGTGAACATGCAGGTTAATGATACCATAAACATAAAAGGATCACACTCACCCTTTACATGTAGTTCACAGTGCAGTCTGGGAATACAGTATGTTATTATGTCTGTAATAACATACTGTTACCACGCCCTGTTAAAATCCAACAGGACTCACCCAGCTTGCTTTTCACTACATTCATGTCACAAGCAAAAAAAACCTCAGCTCAGACCCACGATTAAATATACATTTATACCATAAACTCTTCAGCTCAATCCCACATAACAGTGTATTTTGTTCATTTTTTAAAACATTATTAATTAAATAAAAACGGCGGCACAGTGGTGTAGTGGTTAGTGCTGTCACCTCACAGCAAGAAGGTCTGGGTTCGAGCCCCGTGGCTGGCGAGGGCCTTTCTGTGTGGAGTTTGCATGTTCTCCCCGTGTCCGCGTGGGTTTCCTCCGGGTGCTCCGGTTTCCCCCACAGTCCAAAGACATGCAGGTTAGGTTAACTGGTGACTCTAAATTGACCATAGGTGTGAGTCTGAATGGTTGTCTGTGTCTATGTGTTGGCCCTGTGATGACCTGGTGACTTGTCCAGGGTGTACCCCGCCTTTCGCCCGTAGTCAGCTGGGATAGGCTCCAGCTTGCCTGCGATCCTGTAGAACAGGATAAAGCGGCTAGAGATAATGAGAGATGAGAATAAAAACGGCAGGCATATCTCGGTATCTGCAATACTATAACTCTTTTGGGGGGTGGGGTGGGGGAGGGGGCCCCCTCTTAAATCCGCAACAGTGTTCTAGAACATCTCTGCTACCAGCCTAAGCCCGTCTTAAAGTGATCCACAAAACAATACACGAGGCATCTGCTGAAATCTGGGAGATGTTTCGGTCTGTCTTTTTTCGGTCTTTTTTTTTTTTGGTCTGTTAATCATGGTTAAAAATGGGGACATTTCTGGGGACAGCTCCAGCCAGGAACAGGCCACCAAAAACAGGGACTGGCCCTGGAAAACGGGGATGTCTGGTCACCCTAGTCTGGAGCTGTCCACAGCCTCACTGGACAAAAGAGTCTGTATGGGATACCAGTGTCCCAGAGCTTGGCTTTCACTTGATTGAATGAGGCTCATAGTCTGCTGACTTCAGGACTCATGTCTGGGAAGATGTGTACTGCGGAGCCTTTGTAAAGCAGGCGGCCTTTCTTCCTGAATAACTTTAGGATCTTTTCCTTGTCAGAGTAGTGAAATTCATGGACAATTCTTCTCCTCGTGGACATTCTTCTCCTTTTGGTTTCGGGGCGAGAGTCCTACATACCCGGTCTTTTTTGATCAGGGACTCAAAGTTTTCATTACTAAGCACTTCAGTAAAAACAAACAAACAAATCTGCTGCAAAGCAACTTGGGTTCCCTACCTCAGTGCCCTTCATGACTCCGACTATGTGAAAGTTTTGTCGGTGGTTTCTGTTTTCAAGGCCTGTGCATTTCTCCTGCAGCGGCATGGTGGTGTAGTGGTTAGCACTGTCGCCTCATACAGTGGTGCTTGAAAGTTTGCGTACCCTTTAGAATTTCCTATATTTCTGTATAAATATGACCTAAAACATCATCAGAATTTCACACAAGTCCTAAAAGTAGATAAAGAGAACCAGTTAAACAAATGAGATAAAAATATTATACTAGGTCATTTATTTATTGAGGAAAATGATCCAATATTACATGTCTGTGAGTGGCAAAAGTATGTGAACCTTTGCTTTCAGTATCTGGTGTGACCCCCTGGTGCAGCAATAACTGCAACTAAACATTTCCGGTAACTGTTGATCAGTCCTGCACACCGGCTTGGAGGAATTTTAGCCCATTACTCCGTACAGAACAGCTTCAACTCTGGGATGTTGGTGAGTTTCCTCACACGAACTGCTCGCTTCAGGTCCTTCCACAACATTTCAATTGGATTAAGGTCAGGACTTTGACTTGGCCATTCCAAAACATTAACTTTATTCTTCTTTAACCATTCTTTGGTAGAACGACTTGTGTGATTAGGGTCGTTGTCTTCCTGCATGACCCACCTTCTCTTGGGATTCAGTTCATGGACAGATGTCCTGACATTCTCCTTTAGAATTCGCTGGTATAATTCAGAATTCATTGTTCCATCAATGATGGAAAGCCGTCCTGGCCCAGATGCAGCAAAACAGGCCCAGACCATGATACTACCACCATCATGTTTCACAGATGGGATAAGGTTCTTATGCTGGAATGCAGTGTTTTCCTTTCTCCAAACATAACACTTCTCATTGAAACCAAAAAGTTCTATTTTGGTCTCATCCGTCCACAAAACATTTTTCCAATAGCTTTCTGGCTTGTCCACATGATCTTTAGCAAACTGCAGACGAGCAGCAATGTTCTTTTTGGAGAGCAGTGGCTTTCTCCTTGCAACCCTGCCATGCACACCATTGTTGTTCAGTGTTCTCCTGATGGTGGTCTCATGAACATTAACATTAGCCAATGTGAGAGAGGCCTTCAGTTGCTTAGAAGTTACCCTGGGGTCCTTTGTGACCTCGCCGACTATTACACGCTTTACTCTTGGGGTGATCTTTGTTGGTTGACCACTCCCAGGGAGGGTAACAATGGTCTTGAATTACCTCCATTTGTACACAATCTGTCTGACTGTGGATTGGTGGAGTCCAAACTCTTTAGAGATGGTTTTGTAACCTTTTCCAGCCTGATGAGAATCAACAATGCTTTTTCTGAGGTCCTCAGAAATCTCCTTTGTTCATGCCATGATACACTTCCACAAACATGTGTTGTGAAGATCAGACTTTGATAGATCCCTGTTCTTTAAATAAAACAGGGTGCCCACTCACGCCTGATTGTTATCCCATTGATTGAAAACACCTGACTCTAATTTCACCTTCAAATTAACTGCTAATCCTAGAGGTTCACATACTTTTGCCACTCACAGATATGTAATATTGGATCATTTTCCTCAATAAATAAATGACCAAGTATAATATTTTTGTCTCATTTGTTTAACTGGGTTCTCTTTATCTACTTTGAGAACTTGTGTGAAAATCTGATGATGTTTTAGGTCATATTTATGCAGAAATATAGAAAATTCTAAAGGGTTCACAAACTTTCAAGCACCACTGTATAAACTATAGTGCAAGACTATTATTTGACTGGTTATTTCAGCAGTATCTATGCCATTTCTCCACCAAAAATAACAACAGTATTTCTGAGTTTTGCTAGAACACTAAGCTGATGAAAGAATAAAGTTTCAGCATAAAAATTGTGTTTTTCAGAAGTTAGGAATTGAAATAAAAAAACCAAACAACTCTAGATTTTTCCATTCTTTGTTCAATACAATGAAATAATAACAACGAAGAATAAACTTCTGGAATCATGACTCTCAAAATAAAAACTTGGGAGTCATGTTGACTCTCAAATGAAAATGTCTAGGGAGAACCCTGCTCTGTCCCTTGTCACCTCTCTGGAAAATATAAAATCCTGGATGTCATCCAACCTACTCAAGCTCAGCAGCAATAAAACTCAACTCCTGGTTGTGACTCCCAAGCCACTGCTTCTGAAAGCAGGTGACCTCCTGTTGGAAATGGATGGCTGCATCTTCTCTCCATTCCCGGAAGTCCGCAACTTGGGTGTCATTCTGGACTCCACTCTCTCATTTCAGTCACACATCAACCTCATTACTAAATCTGCCTTCTACCACTTCAAGAACATCTCCAGACTCCGGCCTTCACTCTCTGACTCTGTGGCTGAGACCCTCATTCATCTGTTCATCACCTCCCGCCTAGACTACTGCAAGGGTGTCCTGTTTGGCCTGTCCAGCAAAGCCCTGGGCAAGCTGCAGTATGTGCAGGACTTGGCTGCGAAGCTTCTCACTCATACCAAGCACTGGCAGCACATCACCCCCACTCTTATTCATCTTCACTGGTCCCTGGTCAAGTCCCACATCACATATAAAATCCTCCTTCTCACCTACAAATCTCTTCATGCCCTTGTTCCCCAGTATTTGTCAGACCTCTTACACCACTACACCCCATCCCGGACTCTGCGGTCCACTGATAAGGGTATGCTCCTTATCCCCACACCAGACTGCAGACACTTGGTGATAGAACCTTCAGCGTAGCTGCCCCCCCCCCGGAACTCTCTCCCTCTGGTGATCCACAATGCTCCTTCCCTTGGTTCCTTCAAAAAAAAAAAAACTCACTTGTTTGCACAGGCTTTCTGTTTAAAAAAATTTTTTCACTATGTAAAGCATCCTTGGGTCCCTTGAAAGGTGCTATATAAATAAAAGTTATTATTTGGTTGTGTGCTTAAATTCAAGGATTAATTGTTCATCTCAATGCTTGGATTGGATTTGTCAGTGTTTCCTGAGAAACTGAGTTTTGATCCGATGTGTTCTGAATCTGAATTCAAAATGTGTGTCCCTCACTACTGATTTTTCCAAAAAATAAAAGTCTTTCATCTATTTCCACCAAGCCCAAAGTCTTTTTATTTTAAAAATTATAGGAAAAATGTCTGATGTAATATAATACATTTAATTTTATTGGGGTTTGTTTGTTTTGTTTTTTTAGTTTTCCTTGTTGCTCAGACACACCTCAGCATTAAGTGTTTCTTTACAAGTACCAGTTCTGCAGGTCCCATGCCCTGTATGCTCAGCTAACACATGATTTACATCATGCACAGATATGAATGGCTGAAAAGTCGAACCAGTAAGGGCTGAACTGTTAGGGGCTCTCATAAAACTACAGCTGAAAACCACTGATGCAACCAACATGTAATCTGTTCAGTTTTTTCTGTGCTTCAAATAAAGGCACACCTCACAGCAAACAAACACTGTACCATATTATCATTAGTAGTAGTCGTAGTATAGTATCATTCAATCGTGAACATACTCGCACTATTGCTTGCTGATAGCATGGATAAGATGTATGAGCAATATTTATCTTTAGAGTGTATATGTTATCATGGTGGAAAAAAGACAGACTATTAATTTGTCAAAGAAAAATCATACATAACTTCGTATAATGTGTCTTGAAACCAATACAATGGGTGGTTCTGTATCTAGTTTCAACTGAAGACACCCTGTTTGAAAGAGCACAAGATATGTTACAGTGAACTGTGTGGGCTGTTAATATGTAGGTATTATCTTTCCGTCATAGTTGTGTATTTATGACAGCCTTTCTCCTGCTTGCTAGAAGCGGCTTTGCAAGTGTTCTCAAGTATCTGATGAACATCACTGAAATTTATCTTGCAGAAAACTGACTGTAAAATAGTGCAGTTGCTATCACTAATTGAGGGTATTGAAAGAATGTGAAACAAGTTTTATCCCTTTTATAATAAAAATAGCCATTTTTATTTTGCAGTCGATTGAATTGTCTCTTTTATTTCCAAAATTGTTTTTTTAAGGAAGTCATTTTACACTAACGTCTTCCAGCTGTTTAACATGCTCGAGTTTCTACTTTTTGCTCTGCAAATGATGCAATTTTGAAGTCCAGCGTGTCATTTCAACCCAGTAAGCAATGAAGGAGCAAGGGGGGAAAATGTACCTCTGAAACATACACAAAAATATCTTGATTTATCTGGATACGGTGGTGGAGTGGTTTTCAATGTTGCCTTCCAGCAAGGAGGGTTCCAGGTTCGAACCTGCTAGTCAACTAGGGCCTTTCTGTATAGAGTTTGCATGTTATCTCTGGGAAACCCTGAATGGGTTTCCTCTGGATGCCCCAGTTTCATGTGGATTAGGTAAACTGTCTACTTTAAGTTGTCCATAGGTGTGAATATCTGTCTGTCTATTAGCACCCGAGAGGTGTTAGGCCTGTGATGAACTGGTGGCCCGTCCACCCCTGCCTTTTGACCAATGTCAGCTGGGATTGGCTCCAGCTGACTTGTGATGTGCAATGGATAAGCATTATAGAAAATGAATGACACTAGATGGTATGTGGATACCTGAGCACCACACCCATAAGTGGGTAAAGCACAGAAATATCTTTGCATGCTGAAGAATTATAATTTCCCTTCAGTGCAACAAAGAAGCCCAAACCTGTTCCAATGTCGATGAAGACTTTTTTTTTTTTTTTGCCAAGATTGGAGTAGAAGAACTCAAGTGTCCTGCACAGAGCCCTGACCTCAACCCCACGGAACACCTTTGGGATGAACAGGAACTTCAACTATGCTCCAGGCCTCCTCACCTCACATCACTAATGCTCTTGTGGCTGAATGGACACATCTCCACAGCCACTGAGAAATCTAGTGGAAAGCCTTCCAGTAGGGCGGCATGGTGGTGTAGTGGTTAGCGCTGTCGCCTCACAGCAAGAAGGTCCGGGTTCGAGCCCTGTGGCCGGCGAGGGCCTTTCTGTGCAGAGTTTGCATGTTCTCCCCGTGTCTGCGTGGGTTTCCTCCGGGTGCTCCGGTTTCCCCCACAGTCCAAAGACATGCAGGTTAGGTTAACTGGTGACTCTAAATTGACTGTAGGTGTGAATGTGAGTGTGAATGGTTGTCTGTGTCTATGTGTCAGCCCTGTGATGACCTGGCAACTTGTCCAGGGTGTACCCCGCCTTTCGCCCGTAGTCAGCTGGGATAGGCTCCAGCTTGCCTGCAACCCTGTAGAACAGGATAAAGCGGCTAGAGATAATGAGATGAGAATGAGCCTTCCAGTAGAAAACTCTAATCAATCTGGAATGGAATGTTCAACAAGACGATCAGGCGTCCTCATACTTTTGACCATAGTATAGTGTAGGTTCACTCGTCTTTCCTGGGACTCGATTTGAACCTGCACCAATGTCTGCTGAGTTAAACATTCTGGAAAGTCATCTGGGGTTTCTATTGTTACAAAAAAAACATCACCACTCCTTCCTCGTTTCGATTACGTAATGCCCCGGAAGGCATGACCATATGTGGAACATCCCCTTTTCGGGGTTTTTTTTTGACGTGTTCAGGGCGGTCCTATTCTCAAGACTGAAATATATATGTATTTTTTTTTTTATTTTAATAAAAAAATATAAAACACACACTCCGGTTTGTCCATGTTTTCTAGCGGGGTTAAAGTAATTCCTAACCGCACACTGAAACGAAATGACTGTGAAGGTCTGTTGATGTGTGCTCGCGCTACAAAACAAACATTCATCATCATCATTTTGAAGTACCAGATATTTTCCAAACTTTTTTTCCAGAAACGTATCGAGACAAGAGCAAGAATATTTAAAAAAAAAAAAACAGCTTGTTTTTGTAGCACTGGAATAAGTCTATTTTAGATTTCCTTTGTTCCGGGAATGAGGAGAGGAGAGGGGGCGTGGCCTGTGGTTGTTCTATTCGAAACAGGAAGTCGCGCGCAGCAGCTACGCCATTTCAGTATGCAGCTCTCGAAGCTACGCCATTTCGACTCAAACTCTTGGCTCGTCCGTTGTAGCACTTCAACTTTTCGACGAAGTTGTTCTTGTTTCGTGAAAACGAATCTGTGAATCTCGGAGCATTTTCACTGGCTGAGCAGTTATTCAGTTAGGTGAGCTTAGATTTGGAAGAAGCTTCTTTTTAAGCGAAAAGGAAGCCATTTTGGACGCTTCGTATCTCATGTATCCTCCGTCCAGCAGTTTTGAAATGATGTTGGGGGAAACGCTCGGTGTTGAACCGAGCCTGGATAACGTCGAGAACAACGAACCGACTCGACTCATTTCCTGCGGAAACCTGAACAAGTCCACAACCAGACGAACTCTGCTGAAGAAAGGAGGACACCGGGTCCGTTTACAGAGCAGAAATGCCCATAAACAGATGGTGGTGATGAGGAATAACCCGACACGTTTAACCGACGTCAACAACAACAACAATAACAACAACAGCAGCAGCGATGTTAACCCCACGTCACCGAGTAATAACAACACCGAGCATCCGGCCAGCAGAACTGCACCGAGTGGCTCGACACACTTAAAAACAACATCCAAGAAGGAGGTGAGTAACATCTCTCACACCTTTTTATGAAGTGTTTCGATTTCCTAATTCCTTACTTTTACAGACAAACTGGAAGGGGTTAACAAACGGTTTATCCCCCCGTGTTTAAATGTAAACAAAGTTCGTGTCGATGATCGATCACTTTTGATTTTAAAGACAGCAGAACTGCCTTTTTTTAAAAGTTAATTTTTTACTCGAAGTTTTTGACTGGATTTTTCATTTAAATTCTAAAAAATTCTAAAGATTGGATCGTCATTCTAAGAAGGGTGTTCTGGTCGAACATACTAAAGATAAGAATTCAAAATGATTACCAGCAGTTCACTTCAAACGGTACTGAAGCTAGAATTTGAAATTCTTAGAATTTTGAAATTCTTAGAATTTTAAAATTTAGAATATCCTTATCTGTTGAGCTGCATGGATTTGAAACCCTTGATTTGATTCAGTTCGCAGCTAATCGGAGTTTCTTCTAACTTTGATAGTTTCTTCTTCGTCCTAGGGGCTGCAGGGGCACCACCCACTCACCCACCCACTGAGGACATTAACAGTCCATCATTGGTGTGTCTCATGCCCCTTTTCCACCAAATCAGTTCCAGGGCTGGTTCGGGGCCAGTGCTTAGTTTGGAACCGGGTTTTCCGTTTCCACTGACAAAGAACTGGTTCTGGGGCCAGAAAAACCAGTTCCAGGCTAGCACCAACTCTCTGCTGGGCCAGAGGAAAGAACCGCTTACGTCAGCGGGCGGGGGGGGGGGAGTTGTTAAGACCAATAACAAGACCACGAAAGATCGCCATTTTTAAGCGACGAGAAGCAGCAGCTGTACAAACGCGAAGTCATTTATTATTGTTGTTGCTGCTGCTGCTTCTTCCGTGTTGTTTTTGCTTCGATATTCGTGCCAAGGTTTATGCAAACGTAGCGACGTCGCTGACGTATACAGTGACATAATGACGTGGCTTCGCTTAGCGCCGCGAGCTATGGAAAAGCAAACTGGTTCTCAGCTGGCTCGCAAGTTGAAAGAGTTGTGAACCAGCACTGGCCCCAAACCAGCCCTGGAACTGATTTGGTGGAAAAGGGGTATCAGGCATTTAAACTTGGCATGTCTCTCTGAGCTTGATCAACAGGCAATATAGAGCAGTCAGTTAGCCTAACTGCATGTCTTTTGGACTGTGGGGGAAACCAGAGCACCCGGAGGAAACCCACACAGGCCCGGGGAGAACATGGCCGTCAGCCACTGGGTTCAAACCCAGAACCTTCTTACTGTTGCCCCTTTTCCACCAAATCAGTTCCAGGGCTGGTTCGGGGCCAGTGCTTAGTTTGGAACTGGGTTTTCTGTTTCCACTGACAAAAAACTGGCTCTGGGGCCAGAAAAACTGGT
This sequence comes from Neoarius graeffei, assembly GCF_027579695.1. Classification (NCBI taxonomy): domain Eukaryota; kingdom Metazoa; phylum Chordata; class Actinopteri; order Siluriformes; family Ariidae; genus Neoarius; species Neoarius graeffei. The sequence goes on from NC_083570.1 coordinate 27,548,338, forward strand.
TCCAGGCTAGCACCAACTCTTTGCTGGGCCAGAGGAAAGAACCGCTTACGTCAGCGGGGGGGCGGAGTTGTTAAGACCAACAATAATCGCAAGACCGCCAAAGGTCGCCATTTTTAAGTGCTGAGAAGCAGCAGCTGTACAAATGCGAAATCATCCGTTGTTGTTGCTGCTGCTTCTCCATGTTGTTGTTGCTTCGATATTCGCGCCAAGGTTTATGCAAACGCAGCGACGTAACTGACGTGGCTCCCCTTAGCACCCCGAGCTATGGAAAAGCAAACTGGTTCTCAGCTGGCTCGCAAGTTGAACGAGTTGTGAACCAGCACTGGCCCTGAACCAGCCCTGGAACTGATTTGGTGGAAAAGGGGTATACTAGGCCAGAGGATAGAACCGCGTATGTCGGGGGGCGGGGGGGCGGAGTTGTTAAGACCAACAATAGCAAGACCGCGAAAGGTCGCCATTTTTAAATAAGTGACGAGATATCATGGATGCAGTAAAGCAGCAGTCATCCATTGTTGTTGCTTCTGAGCCTCATTAACAGCATGCGTGCCAAAGCACACAGGATTGATACCTACACAATAGTTGGGGCCCCAATAAAGGTTGTCGTGCAAGTATAGATTTTCTATGTAATTTGGTCTAATAAAAAATGATCTCTCCCCACAAGCAGCCCCAGCCGAATGCACCCAAAGTTGACGCTTGCTGATGCCCATCGTTTCCGGTTTCATTTTCCTTTTGCAGTGGTGGTGGCCCCTGACCTGCGCAAGGAAGGAGGTTTTGTCAAATGTTTCATGGATTATGCCTGAAATATAAAATAATCGATAGTGTGTATGAAAAAGGCTTTGGACGAAATGACCTGTATCCGTCAACTGAAAAATCCAGTCAAAAACTTCGTTTAAACTTTCCTATAAAAAAGTCCTGTTCTCTTTAAATCTAGAATGATCAATCAGAGACATATGTTTGATCAGCTTTCTTCACATTTAAACATGGGCCTAATACACTAGGGGCAAAACCACCAGATACCAGAATTCTCATCTTTAGTACTGTTTGGTGTGAATAATTGCCGGTAATAATTTGGAGCGATTTTGAATTCCTCTTGTCTTTTTAGTAGGTTCAGTCGTGTTGTACATCAGATGTTAAGCAAACACAAGCAATACCTCCTCCAGAGTATTATGAAAAGCTGAACTGAAGCGCTTCATGTCAGGATTTTGTTGCTGACGATGTTGACTTCGACATGAAATTGACATGCATGTAAACAACAGAATCGAAACTTGCTATGAAATACAATCACAAAAACAAGTTTCACTTCGTCTGCTTCTTATATTTTGTCTTTTGAAGATCATCTGAATTGAATAAAGCTATTTGAAACAGAATTAGAACTTCATGTAACACCTTCTAAAATCACGTGTTGTGTTTTAGCCCCACGCGCAAAATCGTATTTTGTTCGTTTGATTCATTTTGGACTGTTTTGTTAGCAACTACTCAAAGCCATAGTACAAACATGATTCAATTCAACGATAGGGCTAAGACGCCATAAACCAAAAACTGACGCCTGGTCTGGAAGCTTCTTTGTGCTGAAGATGCACCACTTCACTCATTTCAGAGACTTTCTACTGCTGCGTTCAAGGCGAGGTTGCAACTTGTAATTTCCTTCCTCCAACCAGTAAAAAAAAAAGTCCATTCAACTCGTCAGCTTCTAAACTACTAGTTGCTTCCATGTTTACGGATTGACTTTAAATCTGCATGGCTGATGCTGTGAGAAGTGTCCAGTTCGAGGACACCACCTCTACTTTTTACATTAGATTAGAACACTACTGGCTTCATATCACTGAACATACAGATACAGTACTTTGTCAGGTCAAGTGTATTTGTGTAGCGCGTTTAATAACGGACTTTGTCGCAAAGCAGCTACAGAAATTTAAAGACTTTAAACATATGAGCTAACTTTATCCCTAATTAAATTAATGTATCCCTGACGAGCAAGCCTAAGTCTATGGCATTGACCATCCTGATCAGTTTCAGAAGGCAGTCATCAATTTTAGTGTTATCAGAAGAAGCAGCAGCCTTTACTTGTCAGAAGTTCTTTTCACCTATCCAAGCTGCCACTGTTGGGGCCCCTGAGGAGGACCCTTAACCTTGTCTGCTCCAAGAGCACTGTGTCATGATGGACTTGTGCTCTGATCCCAGCTTTGTAAGAAGCTGGGGTCAGGGCACACGTCCGTCGTGATAACCTTGTCTGCTCCAGGAGCACTGTAAGGGCCTTCCTCAGGGGGCCCCCAACAGTGGCAGCTTGGTGGTGTTGGGGCTTGAACCCCCAACCTTTTGATGAGTCCAAAATGTTTGTTTGAAGCTCACAATGTAAAAGATGAGTGTGAAATGCTGGGCACTTCTGACCCTCAATGGTCACCGTTTTGGCTGCTTAGTGGAATGAGAGGAACCGCCAGCCTACTTTGAGAGTTGGGGGAGCGCGCACACAGTCGATGGTAATGGCGATATAATTTCCATGTTGCGTGAAACAGGGAGCACACACACAAGGGTTCAAACTTTTTTTTCCCCCCCCTTTTTAAAAAGTACACCACTTTGCACATCAAATGTGTCAAGGTGGGAAATAGTCACTGCAACCTGCACATTATCACTTATAAGGCTATGAACGCAGCATATTCTAAGGTGTCACTGTTGATCCTGGGGGCAGAACTTTGCAAACATGGGCAGGACTAGGGATCGACCGATATGTTTTTTTTCAGGGCCGATACCGATTATTATGGAATTGGGATGCCGATAACCGATATGTGCAACCGATAAATGTAAACATTATAATTCACATGAAATTAAACATAGCACACACTGACAAAGACCTTCATATCCATGAAATGTATGTTTAATTGTAAAATTGAACATGAAATTTTGTGCAGGGAGATGCCAGCAGCATTTGTACAATAAAGTCAAACATTAGTTAGAATAAAATGAGAAATAAAATAATAAAATATTCACCAATAAAAAAATAAAATCACTCCCTACTATATTACAGCTCACCATTTTCAGTGGAAAATAAATGAAAATACACTCTGGATTCTTTTACACTAAGAACTAAGTAAGACTTACCAACTTCAAGTAGTTTTTAAATAACAAACCAAGTGTAGGGAGCTGCCTGCAGCATTTTTTAAAAAGTAAAATCAAACATACAGTAAAGTAGGCCATCACTCCCTATTAGGAGCGGCTGCTCCTTTAAGAGTATATCGCTTTCCGAATCAGGAGCGCTAGCGAGGAGAATCACTTGCGCAAGAATTATAAATACTAGTCACACCTGGCTTGTTTAAATGTTCAAACAGCGCTTTATAAAGTTGCCTTGACCACCTCTCTGTATGGCTGTCATTCTACTGTTCGAGTAGAACTACTGACACATTCACAACGTTTCCAGACGGGGATTTAAAAATGACTGCAGCCTACGTTATGCTGTTTCAGCGAGACTAGTTGGTTGTAGGCTAATTCAAGTGCTTACTTCCGTAAGCTAAGTTTGCCTGGCTACACAGATGCAAATGGACAATTTTAATGAGTAGTAGATGAAGAATGTAAACATATAATGATGTGCTTTTGCAACTTGTGTGTTTATGACTTATTGGGGCAAAAGCAGCGTGTCCTTACCTTGATACGGGCGCCTTGAAACAGTTCAGAGTGTTTAGCTGCGCGTGTCGATTGGCTATATCTCTTGTGCCAAACAAATCAGATGTTGTGGTGGGCAGGACCGTGTTCTTGAACTCAGAGAAGCGAGTGCAGGAAAGGACGTGCAGTGACAGTCGCGTTAGGAACGAAATGGCTGCAAAAAGGCATGTTATCGGCATATCGGTGGAAATTATGGCTGATACCGATAACCCTAAAAATGCAGAATATCGGCCCGATATATCAGCCAGGCCGATTATCGGTCGGCCCCTAGGCAGGACTTGTTCAAATGTTCAGCCTGCCTCAGTGTTAGACCTGATCTTGAAGGGGGGGGAACCTAATCTTGCCTAATGCACCTTTTAAAGGTCCAATCGTTAGTTTAGTTGTGTAATTATTTAACAATAATCACAGGCGATTTTTCATCATGATTATTTGGCTAATTTACAACACACATGCAACACTAGTGTACACCCGTTAGGGAAAACAAATGGCTTCACTTTTGCACTAATTTTTAGCAAATCAAGAAAGCTAAATGTCATGATTTGTAATTAAAATGTTAATCATGCAGCCTGTGTGTGTGTGTGTGATCTAATCCTTTTAGTTTGCCCTTATGCTACACATTTCTTGGTCTAAAACACTCATTCTTTTAATTTCTAATGAGATTGCGTTGTATTGGAGAAAAAGAACAGCACTAAAATCCAGTGTGATGGGGAAAATCCAATGTCCTGTTTTAATCAGGGTCACGTTTTATTTGCTTGGTGTCAGTGCTCATCGAGTGTTAAGACTGAACCTAAACAATAAAAGCCTCAGGGAGAGGAGGGGCATAAAGGGCCTACGTGCAGTTTGGAATGTTTGTCATGACTGCTCGTCCAGATGCACTTCATTCCCTTTTACCTTTCTGTTTGAGTGTCTGATCATTTTTTTCTTCGGTTTGTCTTCAGCTGCTGAAATCAAAAACAGGAAGAGGAGAAAGAGGAAGCCAGCCGAGTAGGCCGTCTCTACACAGCACAGACAAACACGAGCCGTTCGTGCCGAACCTGAACGCACGTTCTCAAAAGAGCAAGCATGCCAAATGCGAGAACAGGGATCGGAAGAGGCCTTTGAGCTCAGCGAACGCTCCAAGAAGCGTGAATGGAGACCTCTCATCTGAGGATAATCTTAAAGATACAGAGAAGACCTACGCTGGAGCAAAGTTCAGCGAGCCACCTTCACCGAGTGTGTTGCCCAAGCCACCGAGCCACTGGGTGGGTGAAAACGGCCTCAAACATTCCGACAGCAGCCGGGAGAAGATGTCTGTACATCTAAAAACCATATTGAAAGTCCAGTCCAAGCCATGACTCCAATTACAAAAACACCACCACCACCAAAAACAACAAACCCTTGGATCTTTCAGTTGCTGTGTAAACACCTTCACAGCAGGAAAAAATTAGGCATTGGATTCTCAGGCAAAAGAGAATTTGTCCTCCAGGAAGTCAGGACAAAAAAATATTGGAAGCTTGTTGCAACAAGTGTTGAGTTTTGATTGCAATATTAAAAATATCTTGCTTTTTTTCCTTTAGAAAGAGACCTTTTTTTTTTTATTAAACTTGTGTAAATGTAAATACTGTAAGACATGTAATATATATGTGTATATTTTTGGATGTTATTTTAACCGAAGAGTAAATCTAGTTTTGTTACTGAAGCTTATGATTTCCCTTATGATCTGATGGTATGCTCTTCACAAGTGTACTGATTGAGGCACAGCGAGCCATCTCGGGACACGCGTTACATGTAAAAGGTTTGCATCGTTTTGCACAAGACTGAAAAACCAAACCGGGTCCCTTTCAAGATGTGAGAATAAACTAGTGTGCGCTGCTACGGCTGAACGCATCTTCGCTGTCATGGACTGTCCTGGACAGGGATGCAGGTAATAAAAGGGAGAGGAAGTTGAAAACGTAAGGACTGTGTTGTATGAGGAACACTGCCTACAACTGAAGCAAATGGACAAATCGCAAACTGCACTTATGAAAACAATTGATTTTGTTCTATCAGTCTACAAGCACCAGTCCTTCTGGTAATGGACAATTTTTTTTTCTTTCATTCTGTAGCATTTGCCTGGTTTATTACATTAAGAATGTTGTATTTTGACATGAAATGATGTTTACTATGAGAGGTTTTGTGGTTGACATGTTTACATGTCTGTGGAGAAAAGCCAGGCATCTACCATCTTTTTTTCCCCCTTTTGACTAAACATTCATTAAACCCAAGATATTTTTTATATTCGCACAAATCCAACACATTTTGTTGCAACACTTTTTAATAATATTTGGCCTGTTTTTTTAAAAGTACAAAAGTAACTTGTAGCCCCATTTATTAAATTGGTCTGATAAACGTTATGAACGTTTTTAATTAAAAGCACTGAAATAAAGAATTCGGCCATCCCCTTTACATTGTGGTGTTTGTGTTCTTATTGCTTGCTACAACACACATCCTCGTGTGCATCCGTGTTTTTGTGGAGGTTCGTTTTTGTCTCTGAACCTTTTTGGCATGCTCGGTTTAGTTTTCCATTGGTGAAATACTTGGCAGGCTTTTTGAAAGCTTTTGACAATAAATGGCCAAGCCCTGATTGATTAACAATATAAGAATTACACAAGACTTAAGTGAAAGATTATGCTTATCCCAGCTGGTTTAGAAAGAGATTTGTCATGTTGTCAGTCATGCTAACCACAGTGTCCACCATGCTTGATATCTAATATTTTGATTTAATGTGCTATTTCTGTGTTTCTTATATCCATAATGCATTATTTCTGCACTATTGTTTTAAGGGATTGAGGAAGTTTAGTTGCAGCAACAAGTGATGTTGACCTTTGTGACCTACTTGTGGGACACTGAATATGTAAAATATGACTCATAGTTGCTTGTTGAACCTCCCATTCCAGATTTAGGCCCCCCCACCAAAATTTTGGGTAAAGGCCCACACACTGTAATGGGCGTGATGGTCAAGTGTCCACAGACTTTTGGCTATATCATGTATGTTTTGTTTTCAGATCTGAAGTGACTCCATGACAGTTGCACTTTGATGTGCAAGGACGTGATTGGTACCTCTAGAGCAGCGTTTCTCAACCACTGGGCAATGGTCCATTATTGGGCCACAAAGTGCCATCTAGTGGGTTGCAAAAATTTTTTCAAGTTTGAAGCCAAATACTAAATAGTTCAGGATGTCGTTGTGTCCTAAATCCAGTAGATGGTTCGCCGTACACTTTTCAAGTGGAATATATAAATTTGTGGGAAAATTAAGAACAAGCCTTTATTTTGGTCACGTTCATTCTCTACGTTTAACCCGCATGTGTGCACACACGCAGCAGGCTGTGGACAGAATAAATAAGTTTGTGGGTAAACTATGGTTCCTGCTGGAAGAGGAGAGCAGGGAGAATTGAGAATCAAGCAGCTGTAGTTTGTTTACACCCAATATTAAAATTTGTAACGTCCCATGTTCTCCCTGTGTCCGCGTGGGTTTCCTCCGGTTTCCCCCACAGTCCAAAGACATGCAGGTTAGGTTAACTGGTGACTCTAAATTGACCGTAGGTGTGAATGTGAGCGTGAATGGTTGTCTGTGTCTGTGTCGGCCCTGTGATGACCTGGCGACTTGTCCAGGGTGTACCCCGCCTTTCGCCCGTAGTCAGCTGGGATAGGTTCCAGCTTGCCTGCGACCCTGTAGAACAGGATAAAGCTGCTAGACATAATGAGATGAACTTTATTTAAATGCAAGTTGATCAGCAGAGCTGGTGGGGTTGTGCATGTTCATATACAAATAATTACAAATACAAAAGATGAAAAATACAGTCTTAAATCTGTTGATTATCTTCACGTTAAGTATGCATAACTATTGTATTTAGTTACGGCTATGATAGGATCAAAATTTATTCTACTAATGTTAAATTTAGCTAGTAAATTTTTTTCATATGAAAAATCTTTCTTTGTTAAGGTGCAAGGCTCTGTCCCCTTGAGTGGTTTCTGTATCCACTTCTTTTGAGTGTACGTCTTGGTTTTAATAACTTGCTTGTTTGCTGTACACAAACATGGCAATAAGTTCTTGTGTTAATCGACCAGACTCCACTTTTGGATCATTAATCCCTTTTGACTGAGAATGCCCTGCATGCATGGTTTGGCTTCTGGCACATCTGTAACAGAGAGTGATACTGCATCCCATTAATACACTTCACAATAAATTATTAGATTCTAATAGAATAGATGAGCCAAAATAATTGGGGATCGTTTTAATGGGCCCCGACTCACTGCAAGTATGAATAGGTGGGCCTTAAAGTAGAAAAGGTTGAGGACCCCTGCTGTAGACAAGTGCTTAATAATTAAGACACAGACACGAAGACCCTACATGTAGACCCTGTCTCAAGCCACTTTACGCAAGTGCTTTAAGATAGCCACCATCATACCAGTGCCCAAGAAAATGGCTATCAAAAGCCTTAATGACCTTTGCCCAGTCATCTTGACTGCAAACCTGCTTATGACTGTGCCCTGGCTCTTGATACCAACATGAAGAATGAGCCATTTCTGGCCAGTGGAGGATCTCATCTCATCTCATTATCTCTAGCCACTTTATCCTGTTCTACAGGGTCGCAGGCAAGCTGGAGCCTATCCCAGCTGACTACGGGCGAAAGGTGGGGTACACCCTGGACAAGTCGCCAGGTCATTACAGGGCTGACACATAGACAAATTCACAAGGACCTGTGGTGATCACTCTCCACTGTACGTTAGTGGTGGAGAGAATAAAAAAATTCTTGCTGTGAACATAATGGAGGACCTAACCTAGACCCTCAACACCAATGCAGCATGGCTTACTGGTGAATTTGTGGATGTTCAAGTAGTGCTTTGAAAACAATGTGGGCTTAATAGACCATTTGATCACTTTTGAGAGCAAGTCTGGCCTCTTATCCAATCCATTCCATGTGGGATGGTGCTACTCCCATGGACTGCAGCATACCTTATAGTCTTAGGAAAGACCAAGTGACAACCACAAACCAAGACAACCTGTCTGCTTGCTGATGGTAAGGTATGGTATGCTGGTAAGTTTAGCTGCACAAATTACTACAGCCACATTCCAAAATGTAGTGGAAAATTTTCCCAGAAGAGTGGAGGTTATTACAACAGCAATGGGGGACTAACTCTGGAATGGGATGTTTAACAAACACGCATGGGTGTTATGGTCAGGTGTCTACAAGCCTTTGGCCAAAAAGTGTAAGATCATACCAATTTCACAGCCAGCACCTTTGATATGGAACTAGAACTACTAAATAAATACTAAGATTGGATTACTGATTTAATGGGATTTCGTGTACTTTGTTTAAACAAACTTGGATTTGACAAAAAGCTATTTCTCTTGGGTACAGCTATAGACACCACCCTCATATAATTTGTAAAGGATCATCGTTTAATCTCATTTTCCCTTGACACAGGGGTTAGATCGTCTCTCAATGGCTGCCCACCAACATTCTCTCCTTCAGGCTGTTGGTTCCCATGGGGGGTCAACCACAGTGTACGCCGCCTCTTTCTGTTATGTGTGTCTTGTACAGAAATCCCTTTTTCTTGCATGTCCCTCTTCACACAGTCACTCCACCTAAGCTTCTGCCTTCCTTGACTTTGTCTACAGAAATTTTGTCACAGAAATTAATGGTCAGAAAGTGGAGAGTGTAGACAAGTACAAATACCTTGGTACCATTATTGACAACAAGCTCACATTTGAGGTAAACTGTGAAGCTGTTTTTAAAAAGGCCAACCAGCGTCTGTATTGTCTGAGGAAACTGTCTTACTTTCACATTGATCGAACCTTGCTTACCCTCTTTTACCGTGCTTTTATTGAATCTATCTTATCTTTCTGCTTGGCGTGCTGGTTCAACAACCTGTCTTTTAAAAACAAGAATTCCCTTTTTCAAATAGTTAAGTGGTCTGGCAGGCTGATTGGAGAGCCACAACTTAGTCCTGAGACTCTGTACACCAGACAGTTGCAGAGGATAGCTGGTTCCATTTTGGAAGATAGCTCTCACCCACTGTATAAGGAATTTCAGCTCCTTCCATCTGGTTACAGATACAAATTACCTGTCTGCAAGACAAAGCGTTTCAGAGGAAGTTTTGTCCCCTCTGCTATTAGAGAGATTAATAATATAACCTCTAAACATAGGCTGTAATAGCACAATTTATGTTATTTGTTTTATAATTATTATTATTTTTTAAAATTTGTTTATATATTTAAGGATCTTATCAGTCTCATTTTATAACTTTTTTTTTAATACAGTGTGACATTATGTCACTCTAGGATGCACTACTTTGGTCTTATGTTTACTGTTTTTAAACATTTCTGTAATATTCAAATGTTTGTATGTTAAAGGTGGGGTATGAGATTTTTTTCAGGAGTATTTTTTACCATATTGCTTGAAAAGCTCCTCACACCCATGTTGCAAGCAGTACACTAAAAGGTTTGACCCAAAAACGAAATATTTTAATCCAGTCTACAGTGTAAAATAAAGGAAAAACGCCATCAAATCATATCAAGGTACCACCTCAAAATGATTGGATACTGACACGTCAATCAGACTGAAGCCCGCGAGCAGCCCGTCCCTTCTGTGTGTGTGTGTGAGAGAGCGAGCAAAGTGTCACACAGAGCGCAGGATTTTCTCAGTGCACTCCCTCCAAACAACGGGGATTTGCACGAAAACGGAAGGAGATATTCACAAAACTCTTTCACAGTGAGCGCCACAAGGGTCTCCTGAACACACTGATGTAATTTTTTTGTCTGTAGTGTAAAAAATGAGGTCACTAGAGCGAGTTAAAAACGAGTGACTTTTCTGCCAAGTTTATAATGGCAGTCTATGAGGCTGCGCGCCTGCCCTCTCCTCACTTTCAGGCTTCTCATTCAAAAACTGCAAGTCCTATCGTGTAGGTAGACACATTGTGTGAATCAGGACAAGTGTGGCTACTACTTTTGAGAAAATTATGTGTGTGGAGTGATAATTGGGGCTGAAAACACAGTTTAAATGAGAAAGTTTGAGCTATTTTTCCAAGCTCTCTACACTCTGCTCCACTGGTGTGTAACGCAGTAGACACCCATTATAAAGGCTGATTTTCTCAGGCTTTATAAGGGGGAGGAGGGGTGGAGACGCGGGGGGTGGGAGCATGGTGAGGGCGGGCGTGTTTCTTTTTAAAATATGGCTTGCGGGAACCGTTATTCCAAAATCTCATACCCCACCTTTAAGTGTGTCCTTTGTTTTAAATGTTTTGTATGAGTGGAGATCACTTGGCTGCACACCAAATCTACCTTTGGGTACAAATTAATCTAATCTAATCTAATCTAATCTAATCTAATCTAATCTAATCTAATCTAATCTAATCTAATCTAATCTAATCTAATCTAAAGGCAGTCCTGATATAATCCTTGCTCCTCTTGACATATGCCCATACCACCTAAGTCTTGATTCTTTAACTTTCTCATTGATCCATGCTACTCCAAGCTGTTTTCGTATCTGTTCACTTCTCAGCTGGTCTCGTAGGCTTACACCCAAAATCCAATGCAGCATTCTCATCTCTGTTCTTTCCAGCGGCATCTCCTCACTCTTCTTAAGAGCCCAAGTCTCAGCTCCATACATCATCACAGGTCTTGTATAGTTTTACTTTTAGGTAGAGCGGTATCTTCTTACCACAGATGATTGGTGTGAGCTCTCTCCACTTGGCCCAAGCTGTTCATACTTGGAGTTGAACTTCCCTGGAGATGGAACCTGTGTCCTCTATTGTTGAGCCCAGGTACTTGAACTCAGTCACTTGTTTCAGCTGGTGTCCTCTTTTATCAGTGATGTGTAGTTCTTTTGTTTCTTTGGCACACATCATCACTTACATTTTCTTTGCATTCACTCTCAGACCTATGCTCTCAAGGCTGTTCTGATAGTCCAGCAACCTCTGCTGGAGCTCAACCACGGATGTTGCCATTATGACTAGGTCATTGGCATAAAAGATATCCCAAGGCAGCTCTCTTCTGATGTCCCGCGTGAAGGCATCCAGCACAGTGATGAAAAGCAGTGGGCTGATACATGATCCTTGGAGTACCTCAAACTGATCTAACACTCCCGATTTACACCTCACAGAAGTCTCCGTTTCAGTGTACATTGCTCTATGTCTATGAGCTCCTCAGTGACACTTTTTCTCCTCAAGCTTGAAGAGATCACATCACACGGAACTCTATCGAAGGCCTTCTCCATAATTTGTAAAGGATGTGGTGTTGCAATTATGTATAACAACAGTCTATGAGTTCCACAGAAATCATACCTATCTTAATTCAAGTACTCTTTACTAACAGCCACCAAAGAGCCACGAAAGAAGTCTACTCAATCATTTACACAAATTAGTATTTACCATGGGCGTAAAAATGCGTATGGATGGTATGGACGCGTCCATACCAATATTCAGCTGAGTTTAAAATGTCCATACCATTTTTGAATGGAGAAGCCGCGATGCGGGAAACGCTGAATAAAAACACCAAACGCGGTATCGCTTCCAGCTGATTTTCAGTTGTGAACAGACCTCTCAAAGACGGCTGACTATTGGTGGGGACAGCAGATAAAAAAGCTTTATGAAGCTTTGATTGGCCCACCTCCCGTTGCCTTGACGTTGCTATGGTTTTTTGTTGTCATTGACTGTAAGCAGTAGCAAGCGGTAAAATCAGCATCCAGCTCGCTGCTACAGCAAAACAGCACACAGGCAGTGATTTCGAGCAATAAAAGAAAACGTAAGGAGGACATAAGACATTATTTTACCCAGTCAACGGTAAGCTATTCAAAACAAAATAGCCTTGTTAGAGAACCTCTTCAGACAGTGACTACGTTTACATGCACATCCAAATCGAGCTGCTGTCGGTAATCGAGCTGAAGGTCCCAGCAGGGTGCCAGAGAAATCCAATCCTACATGCACACAATGAAATCGGGCTATTGTGTGAGGTGCATTGTGCACCCGAGCCACAGGTGGCGCAACACGCCCCATCATGTTGGTACACTTCCGGTTGTCGTCATGAAGAAGAGCTATTCAAGAGTGTAAACAAAGTTATCAGTTCCGTGTTCTCCATTGCGCGTTTTTCTCCCGTCCATGAATTTTAATATATTCAACTCCTTAAGCTGAATGAGCATGAACTCTGTCTCCTCATTGCTCCAGAAGTGCACGTTTCTGCTTGCCTGTGGCAGTGGGGGCGTGGTCAAGCGCCGGTCTGTGACAGGAGGGCGGAGCCAGGGAAGGTGAGTGGCAGAATCACTTCACCTGACAGTAATTAACCTGTGTTTGTGTGTCTTTCCAGTAACCGCGCCCTATTTAAGGAGGCAGAGGGACAGCAGAGGGGAGAGCTCATCCCGGGACTAGAACACAGCGCACGCACGTGTTTTTTTTTCTCTCAAGAATAAAAGTAGGCTGTTAAACTGAAAAGTCTGACAATAAAAAGCCTATTAGTACCAGAAGCTTTGTCCTGCCATCCTCTGTGCTCCACCCACACTTCAGAGAGCTGTACATCGCCATTTTCTCTTCTTCGTTTGTTCCTCCTGACCTCTTCTGCTGCTCGCTACTACTGTTGTCATGCCGACCGAGGCTGTTGTGTTTCCCGCTTGTGGTCTCGTCACTCGTCACTTCCGGAAGTAGCTCGACAACTAGCTCGATAGGGTATACATGCACAAAGTAGCTCGGCAGAAATCGCATAAACTAGGTCGTGTAGCTCGATTCCGAGAAATCAAGTTCGGTTCAATTTCAGCCGAATTAAGGTGTATACATGGCATTTTGAACTTCGATTTCAGTCGAGCAACGGCAGAAATTCGATTCTCTCTATGTGCATGTAAACATAGTGAGTGACGTTTTCTTCTGCCAAGCGCTCGACTCCAATTGTTTAGCTTCTGCCTCAGAAGGCAAAAACACCTTTTGTCATATGATCCTGTAACAGCAAGGAGTTTCTGTTTGCAATCTCTCTCTCTCTCTCTCTCTCTCTCTCACACACACTAATAAATGCTTGTAGGTAATGCTAAATGTTTACTTACATTTACTGTAACAGCAAGGAGTTTCTGTTTGCAATCTCTCTCTCTCTCACACACACACACACACACACACACACACACACACACACTAATAAATGCTTGTAGGTAATGCTAAATGTTTACTTATATTTACTTTTTTCTTGCTCATTGTTTGCATGTATATGCATATGTATATATGCATGTGTATATGCGTATGTATGTAACCTCTGCAATAAAATGTGAAAATGTAAAAATGTGAAACAATTGTCACTTAACCCTTTCAACTTAATGAATAAAAATTTTTGCAAAATGCACTACAACTACCAAAACTCTTCACACTTCTACCACCCATACCTACATTACTTCCAGATTCTGAAATTGCAGTAACTCAAAAGGAAGCACATGATGTTTCAAATGTGTGAAAATAGTAAAAGTTGTGTGAAAATGAAGCAGCAGCACATAATTTTGATTGTGTTGTTGTATTTTGGGTAGGTCATCCACTACAGCGAAATTCATAGCAACTTCAATGTCCACTTTCTCTGTGTGATAATGTATTGCCTGTATACATGCAGATGTTAGCCTAAGTCTAAGACTAATGGCCCTTTTCCACTACCCTTTTTCAGCTCACTTCAGCTCGCTTCAGCTCACTTCAGCCCGACACGGCTCGCGTTTCGACTACCAAAAACCAGCACGACTCAGCTCGTTTCAGCCCTGCTTAGCCCCTAAAACTCGCACCGTTTTGGAGTGGGGCTGAAGCGAGCCAAAGCGAGCCGACTGAGGTTGGGGGCGTGAGCAGACACTCCCCTGTGCACTGATTGGTGAGGAGGAGTGTCCTCACATGCCCACACACGCCCCGCGAGCGCGCTGGGATCTGTAAACCCGGAAGAAGAATAATTACGAATTGCGAGAATTTCTGAAGCCTTATGCGCCTCGCCTCATCTATACGCTCTTGCCAGTATCTGTCCGCGTTGTCGGTGACAACAAGCCACAGCACCAAGACCAGCAACACTAACGACTCCATGTCCTCCATGTTTATTGTTTACTATTCGGGTCGTGAGACTACTGCTTAAAAGCTCACTGAATCAGTGACATACAGAGCATCGTGGACGAGTTCGCGGAGCGCAAGGCTCGTCGTATGCCCTTCAAATAATGCGCGCAGTAGGCTATTGATGTTTTATTATGAGCCATGTACAGTATGTCGCCTAATGTTTTTTTGTTTGAGTTACATGTTCGTTTGAAGGACTTAATGTACAAAATAACATAGTTGCACCCCGTAGTGTTGAAATTGGTAAACACAGTGCATTCAGTGAGGTTTGCACCGCCCTCCTTTTATTTCTGACTCTTCCTGTCACCACTCTGAGCGCTCATTCGTATGCCCTTCAAATAATGTGCGCAGTATAGGCTATTGATGTTTTATTATGAGCCATGTACAGTATCCTAATGTTTTTTGTTTCTGAGTTACATGTTCGTTTGAAGGACTTGATGTACTAAATAACATATAGTTGCACCCGGTAGTGTTGAAATTGGTAAACACCGCAGTTGCGGACATTTTGTATCCTAAAATGATGTTATGATAAGCTTTAATAAAGGGCCCGGTCATTTGCCCCGCCCCCGGCCCGGCTCTGACTTGTTCCGCCACTGTCACTGATGTCACTGTTTGCGCTGCTTAACGACATCACGTGACGTCCACCCACTTTCGCTAACTCCACCCAATGTGTCCACCCACTTCCAGCCAGCACGGTTCAGCGCGGTTGTAGTCGAAATGCAACTCCAACAGCCCTGCTCAGCTCGACTCAGCTCGACTCGGCACGGCACGGCTCAGCCGCGTTTGTAGTGGAAAAGCGGCATTTGTGTACCTGGTGCTAAAAATCAAAATAACACAAAGGAATGGACAACCAATCATTTGTACAGTGTAGGCCACATTTCATGCGACAACCATGGCGCACTGGTGCGCTTGGCCAAATTATGTCCCCACCAATATCAAGACCGTTTTTACGCCCTTGGTATTTACAATAGGGTTGTAACACAGTGCCTGTAACTGTATCTAATTTTTGTGATTGTATCAGGTTGTATAGTTTATGGGAACATAAATCATGCTGTTCTGTCCTGATTTTTCTACATTAGCTCTGAAAAACTGAATTATCTTGCAGAGGAAACAGCTGCTTTTGGTTAGACTGAAAAAAGTGGAACAGCAGCGCCCTCTATCGGTGTCATTATTAATGCACAACAAGTCGATCGACCTGTTTTTGTTTTTTCTTTTTAAGCAGTATTCAGTGCTTCTTTTCTTCTCCTGAATGGATTAAGTTCTTACTAGATTCCTTAATGGATTAAAATGTCAGCAAAAATGCAAATTGTTTATACAGTGGGGCAAAAAAAATTTAGTCAGCCACCAATTGTGCAAGTTCTCCCATTTAAAAAGATGAGAGAGGCCTGTAATTTTCATCATAGGTACACTTCAACTATGAGAGACAGAATGGGGGGAAAGAATCCAGGAAATCACATTGTAGGATTTTTAATGAATTAATTGGTAAATTCCTCGGTAAAATAAGTATTTGGTCACCTACAAACAAGCAAGATTTCTGAAAATGGAAGACATACAAGACCACTGATAATCTCCCTTGATCTGGGGCTCCATGCAAGATCTCACCCCGTGAGGTCAAAATGATCACAAGAACGGTGAGCAAAAATCCCAGAACCACATGGGGGGACCTAGTGAATGACCTGCAGAGAGCTGGGACTAAAGTAACAAAGGCTACCATCAGTAACACACTACGCTGCCAGGGACTCAAATCCTGCAGTGCCAGACGTGTCCCCCTGCTTAAGCCAGTACATGTCCAGGCCCGTCTGAAGTTTGCTAGAGAGCATTTGGATGATCCAGAAGAGGATTGGGAGAATGTCATATGGTCAGATGAAACCAAAATAGAACTTTTTGGTAAAAACTCAACTTGTCATGTTTGGAGGAGAAAGAATGCGGAGTTGCATCCAAAGAACACCATACCTACTGTGAAGCATGGGGGTGGAAACATCATGCTTTGGGGCTGTTTTTCTGCAAAGGGACCAGGACGACTGATCCGTGTAAAGGAAAGAATGAATGGGGCCATGTATCGTGAGATTTTGAGTGAAAACCTCCTTCCATCAGCAAGGGCATTGAAGATGAAACGTGGCTGGGTCTTTCAGCATGACAGTGATCCCAAACACACCGCCCGGGCAACGAAGGAGTGGCTTTGTAAGAAGCATTTCAAGGTCCTGGAGTGGCCTAGCCAGTCTCCAGATCTCAACCCCATAGAAAATCTTTGGAGGGAGTTGAAAGTCCGTGTTGCCCAGCAACAGCCCCAAAACAATCACTGCTCTAGAAGAGATCTGCATGGAGGAATGGGCCAAAATACCAGCAACAGTGTGTGAAAACCTTGTGAAGACTTACAGAAAATGTTTGACCTCTGTCATTGCCAACAAAGGGTATATAACAAAGTATTGAGATGAACTTTTGTTATTGACCAAATACTTATTTTCCACCATAATTTGCAAATAAATTATTTAAAAATCAGACAATGTGATTTTCTGGATTTTTTTTCTCATATTGTCTCTCATAGTTGAGGTATACCTATGATGAAAATTACAGGCCTCTCTCATCTTTTTAAGTGGGAGAACTTGCACAATTGGTGACTGACTAAATACTTTTTTGCCCCACTGTATATTTATGTTCAGTACCTAGGGCAGCACAGTGGTGTAATGGTTAGCACTGTCGCCTCACAGCAAGAAGGTTCTGGGTTTCAGCCCAGTGGCCAACAGGGGCCTTTCTGTGTGGAAGTTTGCATGTTCTCCCCGTGTCTGCGTGGATTTCCTTCGGGTGCTCAGGTTTCCCCCACAGTCTAAAGACATGCAGGTTAGGCTAATTGGTGGCTCTAAATTGACCGTAGGTGTGAATGTGAGTGTGAATTGTTGTTTGTCTCTGTGTGTCAGCCCTGCGATGATCTGGTGACTTGTCCAGGGTGTATCCCGCCTCTCGCCCATAGTCAGCTTTGATAGGCTTCAGCTTACTCACGACCCTGCACAGGATAAGCAGTTACGGATAATGGATGGATGGATACAGTAGCTGTCAAAGGTTTGGACACACTCATTACTTAGTATGTGAACCTCGAGGATTAGCAGTTAATTTGAAAGTGAAATTAGAGTCAGGTGTTTTCAAACAATGAGGTGATAATCAGGTGTGAGTGAGCATCTTGTTTTATTTAAAGAACAGAGCTCTATCAAAGTCTGATCTTCACAGCATACGTGTGTGGAAGTGTATCATTGCACAAAATTGAGTTGTTGACATGCATCAGGCTGGAAAAGGTGATGAAAACTCTCTGAAGAGTTTAGACTCCACCAATCCAGTCAGACAGATGGAGGAAATTTAAGATCACTGTTACCATCTCCAGGAGTGAGCAACCAACAAAGATCAATCCAAGAGCAAGGTGTGTAATAGTCCAGAAGGTCACAAAGGAACCCAGGATAACTTCTCAGCAACTTGAGGCCTTGTTCAGATTGGCTAATGTTCATGAGTCCACCATTAGAACACTGAACAACAACGATGTGTATTGGCAAGGTTGGAAGGAGAAAGCTACTGCTCTCTAAGGTGGTGTTTACATTAGACCGTATCCGTATCGTTGTCGTTGAGGAAGCACTGTCCGTGCACATTAAAACGCCGGGAAACGACTCCACAGGCGGAACAGTTTGAATCCGCCAGGGCCCACGTATTCAACCCAGTACGTATCTGATCCGGTGCTGTGTAAACATTGAGGAACGAGGATACGCAGTGCTGAGCTCTAGCTGACGTCGTCATTGGACAACGTCACTGTGACATCCACCTTCCTGATTCGCTGGCGTTGGTCATGCCACGTTGGTCATGTGACGCGACTGCTGAAAAACCTTCTCCTCTTTAGTCCCAATGACACAGCGTCCCTGATTTCCATAAAGAACTTCAAATTTTGATTCTTATGCTCTCTCACTCTCTCACACTCTCTCGCTTGCTCTCTCTTTCTCTCTCTCTCCTCTCTCTCACACTGTCTTGCTCACTCTCTCTCGCTCACTCAATCTCTCACACACTTTATGTGCTTGCAAGTGGTGAGTGACTTGCACATGCCCGATATGCACTGGGATCATGTGACGTGCCGTCTAATTAGTCATGTGATTAGCGTATCCGTGTATTGGCGTTGCTGTGTGCACGGGGAATGGTTTTGTTGCGGGCACAGAAATTTTGTGTGTGTACGCGAATCATTTTAAAAACGTTAATCTGATGATCCGCTGATTCGAAATAATGTAAACAGGGCCTAAGGCTACATCCACACGACAACGGCAAAGAGATTTTATTTAAAAAAATATCGCGTCCACATGGGCAACGGATCAGTAAAATATCAGGTACATATGGCAATGCAACGCTTGCTGAAAACGATGCAATACACATGCCACACCTCTACGTGCGCTATAAGACGGTCCCATCGGAGACACCAGAACAATAGAAGAAGTAGGATGCATGCGCATACTGTAAACCCCTTCTTCTACCCGGCGTGAAGTACTCACAGGAACAAACACACAACAACAACAACAACAACAAGAAGATGGCTGCGACTACTCGAGGAAATTGTGCCTTCTGTGTGTACAAATTAGTTTTATTAGTGTGCATAGTTTTATATAACTTAATTTTCTTATTGTGTGAACATTTTGAAAAGCATTTTTATATAATTTATATAACTTTTTATATTGTGTATGAACATTTTGAAAAGCAGTCTTATCCAATAAAAAAAAGAAATTCAAGAAATGGTTCAGTTACTTGTTTATTTAAAAGAAAAGCTGTATACAAAAGTGAATGCAATGCAGTGGTTCATACAAAACAGCGAGAGTGCTGCTTGTTCTAGTCATGTGGTTGTGACGTCATCATAAACAAATCCGTTCTACTCATCCAGACGACTTCGCAACGGCGCTGTTGCCAGATTTTTCCACTCTGGAACCCCATTCTCAAAAAATATCGTTTTGGGGCACCCAAAACGCCGGTGCTGTGTGGACGCCAGGCCGAAACAATAAACAATTTTATCAGATTCACCTGAATCCGTTGCCGTGTGGACAGGGCCTAAAAAGAACATTGCTGCGCAACTTCACTTTGCGAAAGATCACGTGGGCATGCCTGAAGGCCTTTGGAAAGGTTTTGTGGTTGGATGACAAAACAAAATAGAACTTTTTGGTTTGAATGAGAAGCATTATGTTTGGAGAAAAGAAAACACTGCATAAGAATTAATAAATTAGTTGCAGTTATTGCTGCACAATGGAGTCACACGAGATACTGAACCCAAAGGTCCACATACTTTTGCCACTCACAGATCTGTAATACTGGATCATTTTCTTTAATACATAAATGACCAAGTATAATATTTGTCTCATTTGTTGATTTGGGTTCTCTTTATCTACTTTTAGGACTTCTGACATGAAAATCTGATGTTTTGGGTCATTCCTGCAGGAATTAAAAAAAAAAAATTCTCATATATACATGCAGACAGGTTTTGCTCAGCATTTCTCATGTTCTAAATTTTTTTTTCAAAATTTTACCAGAATCAACAGTTCTATTGACTACAGAAGCACAAAAATATTTATGCAAATAATGATGCATACCCCGCCTTTCGCCCCATAGTCAGCTGGGATAGACTCCAGCTTGCCTGCAACTCTGTAGAACAGGATAAAGCGACTAGAGATAATGAGATGATGCATACCATAGCTAACTTGCACATTTATATTCAGATTTTAAAAGTACAAATGTCACCTTTAGAAAAGCAATAACATTTTCTATTTGTCATGCATTTTCAGATGTGCAACATATTTTTATTATAAATAAATCACACTCATTTTCAGAAATATTTGCAAATGTCTATTTGCACTATTTGCGTGCTTAAACACTGGTTTAATTTCATATGCACCGTTACTCTTGCAGGCTGTTTTGCAGCTGTATCCTGCTACAGGCATGACAATGTTATATAACACAGAGCAATGTAAAGGTCAAGGCATGCTGTTGCATATGAGATCAGTTTGCCTCCTCTACCCTGTCTCCTGTAGTTACTGTTCTGATTTGAACAAATGCTGTTAGCTTGGTTTTTGTGACACTGAAGAGTAAGAATTTAAAAAAAGGACTTCACTGACTGCAGCTCATGGCTTAAGCAGAAAAGTCAAGTTGATTTGTATAGCGCTTTTAACAGACATTGTCACAAAGCAGCATTACAGACAATTAAAGACTTAAAACAGACGAGGGCGGCACGGTGGTGTAGTGGTTAGCGCTGTCGCCTCACAGCAAGAAGGTCCGGGTTCGAGCCCCGTGGCCGACAAGGGCCTTTCTGTGCGGAATTTGCATGTTCTCCCAGTGTCCGCGTGGATTTTCTCCGGGTGCTCCGGTTTCCCCCAAAGACATGCAGGTTAGGTTAACTGGTGACTCTAAATTGACCGTAGGTGTGAATGGTTGTCTGTGTCTATGTGTCAGCCCTGTGACGACCTGGTGACTTGTGTATGAAATGAAAACAGATGAGCAAATGAAATGAAAACAGATGAAATGAAAACAGAGAATGAAATGAAAACAGATGAGCAAATTTTATCCCTGATGAGCAAGCCTGTGGCGACAGTGGCAAGGAAAAACTCCCTCAGATGACATGAGGAAGAAACCAGGCACAAAAGGGAACCCATCCTCATTTGGGTGATTAACAGATAGCCTGATTATAAATAACTTGCTTCTATAACTGTGTCCTATATAGTCACAAACTACAACCACGTAACCAGGAAATTCATTATAGTTTTAGCATGAAGTCTACTTTGTTGAAATTATCAACCATTCATTTATGGAGACTTTGAGTGCAAGACTGTTCATGACAACTGCAGTCCTAAAGTTATCATGGCAATTGTAGTCCTCAGCCATCATAGCAAAATTGTAAGTGTCCAGAGCCATCTTCCAAATGTGACTTTCGACTGTCCATATGAGGCCATCCTCCACAGGAGTGAAGTGACTCCAGCCAGACATAGGGCATCAGGATGGATTATAGAGAGCATGCATGTGATGTCACGAGGTCACGTGATATTTGTTTATCTGCCATCTTGGATGGCATGGCCGCGCATAGAACTTAGACGAACCCGTTCTAATTATCAAGTGTGTGGGAGTAGATCTTTCGAGAATGGTTATATCTTGTTCAGCATTTGGTTGTACCAATAGACAGGGCCAAAAGGAGGGCCTGCCATTTTATAGATTCCCCGCAGACGAGGAGAGACGCACAAAATGGGTGTCTGCTGTGCAAAGAGAAAACTGGTACCCCAGTTCTACCAGCCGAATTTGTAGTGAACACTTCATATCAGGTAGGTGTAATCTTCTAATACATTTATATCTAATATTGAATAATACTTCTGCACAGATAAAGATAGCGGTGATTTGTGATTTTTTTTTCAGACAAAAACATACATATTTACAATCCTGTCATTATCTGGAACTGAGTTTAGATTTCGAACATTCTTACGATAAAACGTCCTGCATAGTCTCTTTATGATAAACGTCTTAATGCCACTTACCTGTGAGGTTATCAAGTAGACATTCTTCTTCGGAACCTTCCAGAGGTATAGTTGGGATACCCATCCCGCAACAAAATATTTATAAGCTTCCAGGCTCTTGTAAGCTTTGAGGGTTTTGCCAGTGTAACACGATTCATGATTAACAAGAAAATTGTAAATGTCGTGGTAGGCCAGATTGGGCAAATCGCCGGCACTGCAGCTCCGAATTTCCCTGAACAAGGATTGCGGCAAGTTGCACGGATCTGCAATCCCCAACCTGGAACACTTTTCCACGTAACGCTGCCTCATGTCACCTTCAAGATGCTGAACAAACTTAGACAAGTTATCGCGCGATGTAGATGGGGTATTTTCCGAATTTTCTTGGGGATTACTCCCTGGATCCATTACGCTCGTGCAAGGTAAACAATCCTGAAGCCGTCCAATATGGCGGAGTAAACACGGACGGGTCACGTGACTGCACATCCTCTATAGGCAAGTCTGAAGCGCAGAAGAAGTTAACATCACTGGGATCTCAGAATCGACATCTATAGAGAGAGAGAGAGAGAGAGAAGAAAAGTAGCAGTCCCGAACAATACTTGGAAGGCTGTTCCATAACTGTGGAGCTTTGTAAGAAAAGGCTCTGCCCCCTTCCCTATATGAGGTACCAATAGATAGCCTGCTCCTTTTGATCTAAGTAGGGGTGACGGGTCATAAAGGACCAGAAGTTCACCCAGGTACTGTGGCACGAGACCATTCAGTGCTTTAAAGGTCAAAAGTAGTATTTTATAATCAATGCGAAATTTGATTGGGAGCCAATGCAGTTTGGATAAGATAGGAGTGATGTGGTTTTATCTTTTAGGTCTAGTAAGGAGTCTTGCAGCATTTTGAACGAACTGGACCTTGTTTACATATACTGATTGCGGCCATTTTGCCGTGACCGCTAACATGAACATCTTACATTCTTCAAGTGGTTTAGCCCCGTCATTGAATTGAACCAAGTTTGATCGTAATTTTACCTTCAAAGACACCAATAACAGTCATTCATGAGAGTCATTTACAATAAAAGTTGTGAAAAACTTGCTGAAAACAAGCAACGTTTTTAGCAACACAAACTACTCAATTAACCAGCACAATACAATGACAATCACAGCCTTAGAATGTCCTTTGAAACTACTCTGTTGAGCTAGCATGTATTTAAACCTGCAAACCCTTGATTTGATTCAGCAAGCTAGTCAGAGTTTCTTCAACTACTTTTAGTTTACATAAGTCAAATGAAAAAATCCAGTCAAAAACTTCAAGTTCAAACTTCCCTTTAAAAAAAAGCTCTGTTGTCTTTAAATATAGAATGATCAGAGACATGTGTTTGATCAACTTTATTCACATTTAAACATGGGGCTTAAATTACTGGATACCAGAAGAGCAGAGACACGTGAAGCGGAGAGGAGAGGTGCTCCTGTGAGTGAGCTTCAGCAGTAGCTTTGGCTCTGCGATTATGTTGCAGAGTCATCACCCATTCGCTCTGTTGTGAGGGCTCTAATACTAGAGTGGGGGGATTGCTAACTCCACCTCAGGCATCCAGACTTTCCTCTGCATAATATAGATGGGAAGATTAACCAATTCGTATCGATATACGGACACGCGCAGGCACGATGCAAGTGCATTGGTAGAGCAGCTGTGAATAGATGCAATTTTGGGATCAAATCGAGATGCATTGGTTTT
Organism: Neoarius graeffei; assembly: GCF_027579695.1. Taxonomy (NCBI): domain Eukaryota; kingdom Metazoa; phylum Chordata; class Actinopteri; order Siluriformes; family Ariidae; genus Neoarius; species Neoarius graeffei. The sequence goes on from NC_083570.1 coordinate 27,572,280, forward strand.
TACGTCTTTGCATAGATAAAATCCAATCCATTTAATTATTAGATGTTCTATGCCTTATAGAAATATGACCTACCCAATAATTTAATATTTTGGACTACTCCACGTTACGTTAGAGTGCGGATGCCAACTGCTGCTGAGCAGCACAGGTTTAAGTCATGTCGCAACAAAATCTTGTATGTGTTGAGAATGGCGGAGACGAAACAAATACACACACACCAGCGAACTATAAATCAAAAGTTTGGGTTTTACAAAACAGATGGACAACTTGACAAGTCAAATGTAATTTGCAAAATGTGCCGTGCTGCTGTGAAATCCACAGGCAGCACAATAAGGTTTTATTACACACTTGAGATGGTGACATGGTGCGAACGTGGAGGCATCTGCCAGTGCCCTGGCCTCCCCCACCTCATGTTCGTATTCATCTCAGGCAAAAAGCTCCAGGAGTGATGAACAAAGTATTGCGCCTTTTTTTAATGCCCCCCTGGCTAACAGCTTCACTCGTTCAAAGACAATAACAGATGCTATAGTCTTCTTTATTTGTAAAGATACCGGTATCCAGCCTTACAGTGTTACAGAGAACGAGAGCTTCCAATACCTCTTCCATGTCTTGGAGCCTGGGCACAAAATACAAAATAAAAAGCTATGAATTGAGAAGCAAATCCCTGGTCTGTGCAGTTGTATGTGCACAATTTTGATTGGCCACAAGATGTTTGAGTCTTTTTTCTATTTTCAAATTCTCACCACAGCTATGTCTGTGAAAGTTCTCAGTCATCCAGGTCATCATAAACCATAGGTGCTAAAGAAGGCAACTGGACTTGCTTGAAATTCTTGAAGATGTTTCGCCTCTCATCCAAAAGGCTTCTTCAGTTCTGTCTGACTAGGGGGGAGTTCCAGGTATTTATCCTCTAGTGGACCAAAAGCAACCCTAAGGAGAATCATTGAGGTCACATGGGTTGTTGACCCTCTCAGGCCAAGTTTACATTAGACCGTATCTGTCTCGTTTTCTTCGCGGATGCACTGTCCGTTTACATTAAACCGCCTGGAAACACCGGGAAACGGGAATCCACCAGGGTCCACGTATTCAATCCAGATCGTGTCAGCTCCGGTGCTGTGTAAACATTGAGAATACGCAGATACGCGGATACGCTGTGCTGAGCTCTAGCTGGCGTCGTCATTGGACAATGTCACTGTGACATCCACCTTCCTGATTCGCTGGCGTTGGTCATGTGACACGACTGCTGAAAAACGGCGCGGACTTCCGCCTTGTATCACCTTTCATTAAAGAGTATAAAAGTATGAAAATACTGCAAATACTGATGCAAATACTGCCCATTGTGTGGTTATGATTGTCTTTAGGCTTGCCATCCTTCCACTTGCAAGTGGTAAGTGATATGCGCTGGGATCACACACACAGCGGCTCAGTCCCGAATCACAGCTTGTGCACTTCACTCGCGTGCTCTGTGAGCTGCGCAAGGCCGGAGTGCGCACCCTCCAGAGGGCACTCGCTGTTCAGGGCGGAGTGATTTGGAGCGCTGGATGCCTGCGGAGCCGAGCGTATCCGTGTATTGGTGTTGCTGTGTGCACGCAAATCGTGTATTGGTGTTGCTGTGTGCACACTAATCGTTTTAAAAACGTTAATCTGATGATCCGCTGATACGGTCTAATGTAAACATGGGCTCAGTCATCCTGTAGGTTGTTAAGGTCCCTGGATGCCGAGTGTGAATGGTGTTAGCAGCCTAGAGGGCCATTAAGGTGATCTGTGGGTCGTTGGCTCTCTCTGCCATCATGTCAGACATTGAAGTCAGCTGAGTCTTGGTGTGGATGTGTATTCAGTTTTCTGGGAAGTGTGCCAAGGACTGCATTGTAGGTGGCTGATAAATGGTGTCTCAGACCACCTCCTCTGTTCAGCGATGGTTGTTCCAGGTTGACGAAGATGGCTTCTTTTACACCTCTTTCAAACTACCAGTCTTCTCTGACTAAAACACATAAATTGCAGTCCTGAAACGAGTGTCCTTTGTTATTGAAGATAGACTGCGGAATCCTGGCCTGAGGAACTGGCTCTCCTGTGTTGAGCCATGTGCGAGAAACTCAGGAGGATTTTCTCCAAACACAACATTCCTGTACATTTCAGACCCAGTAACACTCTGAGGCAGAAATTGGTCCATCCTAAGGACAGAATACCCAGACATAAACCAGACAATGTAGTGTACGCAATTCAGTGCAGTAAGGAATGCATAGACCTGTACATTGGGGAAATGAAACAACCGCTTCACAAGCGCATGGCTCAACACAGGAGAGCCAGTTCCTCAGGGCAGAACTCTGCATATCTGTGAGTGGCAAAAGTATGTGAACCTCTAGGATTAACAATTAATTTGAAGGTGAAATTAGAGTCAGGTGTTTTCAATCAGTGGGATGACAATCAGGTGTGAGTGGGCACCCTGTTTTATTTAAAGAACAGGGATCTATCAAAGTCTGATCTTCACAACACATGTGGAAGTGTATCATGGCATGAAAAATGGAGATTTCTGAGGACCTCAGAAAAAGCGTGTGGGGTGTTCCCGGTACGCAGTGCCTACCAAAAGTGGTCCAAGGAAGGACAGCCGGTGAACCGGTGACAGGGTCATGGGTGTCGAAGGCTCATTGATTCGCATGGGACATGAAGTCTAGTCCATATGGTCCAATCCTACAGAAGAACTACTGTAGCACAAACTGCCGAAAAAAGTTAATGCTGGATAAAACAAGAAGGCATTAACTTTTTCAACAGTTTGTGCTCCTTTCTTTTTAGAGACTGGAGTGGAGCCCAAATTTTATGTGTAATGGAGAGGCCTAGCTGTATCTGTACACATATTTGAATTTGCCTGTTTGGTTGGTATAAACCTGAATTAAGTCCATTTTGATAAGTCAGTAATGAAGAAAAAAAAATACAGACTGAGAAAAAGTGAAGAATACTTATCTGACTTTATTTTTCAAAGAAAAAAAGTGGAGAATATTTTTCAGAACCCCCCTGCATTCAAAGTGAATCGATTGGATTGAAATGTGAAGCCAGTATCGTGAATTGAATCATGACCAGAGCGTATTGTTACAGTCTTAGAAAATAATCAAGGACAGGGTGGTGAATGCTGCAAGACATGAAGCAGAGATCATGCAACTACCCTGAAGTTGATTATTTTCCGATAACAGCACTTGGTGAAGAGTTTTGTTGTTGTTCCAGTGGTGCTTGAATGTTTGTGAACCCTTTAGAATTTTCTGTATTTCTGCATAAATATGACCTAAAATATCATCAAATTTTCACACAAGTCCTAAAAGTAGATAAAGAGAACCCAGTTAAACAAATGAGACAAAAATATTATACTTGGTCATTTATTTATTGAGGAAAATGATCCAATATTACATATCTGTGAGTGGCAAAAGTATGTGAACCTCTAGGATTAGCAGTTAATTTGAAGGTGAAATTAGAGTCAGGTGTTTTCAATCAATGGGATGACAATCAGGTGTGAGTGGGCACCCTGTTTTATTTAAAGAACAGGGATCTATCAAAGTCTGATCTTCACAACACATGCTTGTGGAAGTGTATCATGGCACGAACAAAGGAGATTTCTGAAGGCCTCAGAAAAAACGTTGTTGATGCTCATCAGGCTGGAAAAGGTTACAAAACCATCTCTAAAGAGTTTGGACTCCACCAATCCACAGTCAGACAGATTGTGTACAAATAGAGGAAATTCAAGACCATTGTTATTCTCCCCAGGAGTGGTTGACCAACAAAGATCAAGAGCAAGGCGTGTAATAGTCGGTGAGGTCACAAAGGACCCCAGGGTAACTTCTAAGCAACTGAAGGCCTCTCTCACATTGGCTAATGTTCATGAGTCCACCATCAGGAGAACACTGAACAACAATGGTGTGCATGGCAGGGTTGCAAGGAGAAAGCCACTGCTCTCCAAAAAGAACATTGCTGCTCGTCTGCAGTTTGCTAAAGATCATGTGGACAAGCCAGAAGGCTACTGGAAAAATGTTTTGTGGACGGATGAGACCAAAATCGAACTTTTTGGTTTAAATGAGAAGCGTTATGTTTGGAGAAAGGAAAACACTGCATTCCAGTACAAGAACCTTATCCCATCTGTGAAACATGGTAGTGGTAGTATCATGGTTTGGGCCTGTTTTGCTGCATCTGGGCCAGGATGGCTTGCTGTTATTGATGGAACAATGAATTCTGAATTATACCAGCGAATTCTAAAGGAAAATGTCAGGACATCTGTCCATGAACTGAATCTCAAGAGAAGGTGGGTCATGCTGCAAGACGACCCCATGCTCACAAGTCGTTCTACCAAAGAATGGTTAAAGAAAAATAAAGTTAATGTTTTGGAATGGCCAAGTCAAAGTCCTGACCTTAATCCAATCGAAATGTTGTGGAAGGACCTGAAGCGAGCAGTTCATGTAAGGAAACCCACCAACATCCCAGAGTTGAAGCTGTTCTGTACGGAGTAATGGGCTAAAATTCCTCCAAGCCAGTGTGCAGGACTGATCAACAGTTACTGGAAACATTTAGTTGCAGTTATTGCTGCACAAGGGGGTCACACCAGATACTGAAAGCAAAGGTTCACATACTTTTGCCACTCACAGATATGTAATATTGGATCATTTTCCTCAATAAATAAATGACCAAGTATAATATTTTTATTTTATTTGTTTAACTGGGTTCTTTATCTACTTTTAGGACTTGTGTGAAAAGCTGATGATGTTTTAGGTCATATTTATGCAGAAATATAAAAAATTCTAAAGGATTCACAAACTTTCAAGCACCACTGTAAAAACAAGTCCATGATCTTTCCACCATGCTTACCTGCAACCATAATGTCCAGGTTTTCCTCAAATTGGTGATTGTGCTAAAAAAAATTCCATCTTGGGTAACGAACTGTGTCATCAGATGACAAGATCAAAGGGCGAGGGGGGGTCTTCCGGTTGATTAATTAACCAATAATAACTGTTGTAACTGAAACTGACCTTTGTAAAATTGTTTTTTATTGGTAAATCTGAAAAGGTGTCGATAATTGTAGCCGCCACTCTCGTAAAATTTATCATCAGTTTCATAAAAATATAATTTCTCACTCACATATCTGTCTTTTAGGACCACAAAGACACATTATTATATTACAACATTCAAAATCCCAGATGGCATCATATCTCACAAGACTATGATTATATAAATATGGCATCCAAGTTTCTCTCTCTCACACACATCATTTTCTCCAGTGCATCCAGGCTCAGTTGACTGCAACAGCTCATTTGTGGTGTCTGGACAACATAAATTTATGTTGACATTAATATTGCATGGCAAAAAATATATATATATATTTTATACCTCTATGTGACAAGGCTGGCTATGGGATGGTCTGCTGGCTGGTGCTACATGTAGCATTAAAACACATGTTTAAATTATGTCAGGGCAACTATTAGTGTCTACATGAACATATATTGTTGTTGTTGACCTGTTAAATAAACTTAGTCAGGGCAAATAGCCCACCACTGTAGATATTCGAACCACTCAAACTTTTGAGCTCGCCTGGCACACTAATCATAGAGTAGGCATGTCAGATGAAAAGTCAAATTCAGTCCAAATTGCTTGAAACTGGTCTCATTTAATTCAAAATTGAATGCAGAACAACATACTTTTTACAGAATTAAAATATGTTTATCCATTCTTGAGATATTACAAATCAAAGACTGAAAAAATGGCTTAATTTTTAAAAAATTGTTGTAATATTATGTATGAGGATCACATGGTCCAAAATGGGCCTCATTAACAAATGAGATCAAATGTTTTTTCTTAATAACTTTTTAATTTTTCAAGATATTTACATGGAAATTGGCAAGCACATAGATGGTTGTATATTGAATACAAAGTTTGAAAAATTAGTAAAAACAAATTATGCTAATTAGTATTTAATTAGTATTAATTATGATAATCAGGCAACAATGTTAAATTGGTACACTCTCTTCTTCAAAGTTTTAACAAATGGCTTTACTTGTGCAATATAAAGCTGATCTTAACTCTCATTTATACAATCACAAAGAAGGAGAAATCAATGTTAATTATAAAATATGCATGAATAAGCATTGAATGTCATTCACATCTACCATCCTCTATCAAAATAAAGTAACAAAATAATATTTCTAATACCCTCTTTGTGCTCTGTAAGCCTTTGTATTTCTACGTAGGTCCTACTAGTGTTTATATGAAAGAATATAAAATTATTTTGATTAATACTCACAATTTTCAAGGCTAACCTCAAAAAAACTGTGTAATTCACATCTATTAAACAATTTTATTTAATTTATTTGAAATTGACACTTGCGTTTCTGACTTCTGGTTTTTTTTAAATATCATTCCAACCACTACGACCTCAATATTTTTCATCAAAACAACAACAATGAAAGAATATAATCTCAGTAATGGCTTGCTTGCTTCTGGCAATTATTTGACAACATACTAGCTTACATACAATGTATCATACGTATTAACAGTTGGATTTTGAAGTCATTCATTTAAATAATAAACACTGGTACTGTGGCATCAAATATGGTCTGAAAAATGTGCTGTGAGGTCTAGAAATTTGAGTATGGAATTTTGAAATGGAAAATGTGTACTGAGTACTGTATATCGCACTCAAAAGAATGTGGCAGTTTAAACTTCTACTTCCAAAAAACAAACAAGCAAAATGCAGTTCTGTGTTTTAAAATGTTACCTATAGTACCTATTACGTATAGTGATGGATGTTCACCTCATTTTCTGCAAGCTACAGGACAGAGACCAAAGAAACTGCAGGATACAGCATAAAAGGACAGAGTGGTAATGCTTTATAACCTATAGGCATTAAGCCTTTAAACTGTCTATACTGTGGCTATTTCATATTTCTTGCTGGTCTCCGCTTCCCCGTGTTTCACCTGTTGCAGTTGCAGTCCTTTCTCCTCCATCATCTTAGCCTCTTTAAACTCCTGTCTGACTTTGTCTAGCACTCCTGGACTGAAGATAACATCCAGTGCAGTCATGGCCAAAGCTTTGGCAGTACGGAGTGTGTAAAACTGAGCTTCATCTGCACCTGCAAATGAAATCAAGTTAAAATGAACAAAAGGTGGTTTTGTATTTTTACTTTATATGGCTCTACACCACTAATTTATGCACACCACTAGTGGATGTAGTGCCACCATCAATTCTTCTTGTTGTCTTGAACAATTATTCTTATTTAGTTCTATTTTTATTATATTATAATTATTTTTTTAAAAACTTGGTCTACATTTATCTATTTTATTATGTACTTGAGCTGCTGCAACACCTGAAATTTCCAGTCATGGGGATCAATAAGGGAATATCTTATCTTAGTTCTATCTTGTTTAATAGGCAGTAATTCCAGAATGGTGTTGGATCTTTTTCTTCAGGGTATAATGCCATGGAACAAAATAATACCTGATACTTCGAAAGATTAACCCTCAATAATTGACACTTAAATCTATATTAAACAAAGTAAAAATAATTTTTGAAAAGTTCAGAAGAAATGAAGCTCTCAGTTGTTTCTTGGTAGCAGGAATAGCAGGTCTTTACTGCAACAGCAGCATAAGTGTTCATTCCAGACCAAACTCTCTAAATTCTGGCTTGCGCAGGCCGTATTTTTATACTCTCAAACAATTTTATTCTTGGATTTTATGTGACTCATTTTCTTGGAACCAGGCACCTCCCTGTGTGCTGACCTTGTATTTATCTTATCAATATAACTGATATCACTTTTAATGGATGTTTTTCACCATTATCCCTACTCATCCCGTCACCTCCTCGGGTCTACACGAGGCTGCACAGGTTTAAATGAGGCTACTTTTCTTTTCTAGCTTATCAGTGCTTGTCATTGGCTAGTTGTTTCCTTTCTACCATTTATTTACTGCTAAGGTCATCATTTTTTAGGGCCATGTGCGTCTTTTGATACTTAGCATTTTCACTCAGTTTTTAAATGCTCTTATCTTTCCAATAAAAATATATGATTATCCCTTTATGGCGGCACGGTGGTGTAGTGGTTAGCGCTGTCGCCTCACAGCAAGAAGGTCCTGGGTTCGAGCCCCGGGGCCGGCGAGGGCCTTTCTGTGCAGAGTTTGCATGTTCTCCCCGTGTCCGCGTGGGTTTCCTCCGGGTGCTCCGGTTTCCCCCACAGTCCAAAGACATGCAGGTTAGGTTAACTGGTGACTCTAAATTGACCGTAGGTGTGAATGTGAGTGTGAATGGTTGTCTGTGTCTGTCAGCCCTGTGATGACCTGGCGACTTGTCCAGGGTGTACCCCGCCTTTCGCCCGTAGTCAGCTGGGATAGGCTCCAGCTTGCCTGCGACCCTGTAGAAGGATAAAGCGGCTAGAGATAATGAGATGTGATGAGATTATCCCTTTACGAGGGTCACTCAAAAGGTACACGGTTCTTTACAGTTTTCCACCACAACAGGCAACAGAGTGAAACATTGGAGACTGAACATGACTGTTTTGAAGGATAATACCTTTGTATCCTATTTTAATACCGAGTTTAGATTCTTTTCTGTTAATTCTCAGTCCACAGATAACCCTGCTCTACCATGGGAAACTCGTAAGGCATATGCTAGGGGGTTGATTCTCACTGGTTGAAAATGAAAGACAGCAAAAACTGGAGAAGTAAAGTTTGTTAATGGCTGAGCTTAAAGCTAAAGAGTCTATGTTGATTCTCCATCTTCTTTTAACCCTAACTGATGCAGTGAGTAGCTTCTCATTTCTTTAAAATCCATGTCGGAAGACATATCCCAAGGTCACGGAAAAGATGTTACATTTCAGAAGGGTCAAATTTTTGGCTTGCATCAAGCCACAAGGAGATTGCTGAAATTACTGGAATTGGGTTAAGAACTGTCCAACATGTTATTAAAACCCTGAAGGACAGTGGTTAGCTGTCAGCTTCGTGGAAGAAATGTGGTCTTTAAGGAGGAAAAAAAAAACTTGACTGACTGTGATCGTAGATCATTTAAACACTTGAAGTTGAATCATAAAATGTTGACAGAACTGTTTAATAGTGAAAGTAAAAGCCTTTCCACATACACAGCAAGAACTCACAGGACTGGGACTGAACAGCTGTGTGGTCATGAGAAAACCATGTGTTACTGAGACTCATCAGAAAACAAGGCTTCAGTTTGCTAGGGAGCATAAACTCTGGAGCAAAGGGAAAAGGTCATGTGGTCTAATGAGTCCAGATGTACTGTATTTTAGAGCGACAGACACATCTGGGTAAGAAAAGTGCCTGAAGCGATGCACATGTGCACAGTGGCCACTGTACAAGCCTCTGGAGGCAGTGTTAAGATCTGGGGTTGCTTCAGATGGTCAGGTTGTGGCTCAGCAACGTTATGAGGCAATAAAATGAAGTCAGCTGAACATACTAAATGACCAGGTTATCACATCAATGGATTTTCTTCTTCCCTGACGGCACAGGCATAAAATTAGGGCTCAGATTGTGAAAGTGTGGTTCAGGAAGCACAAGGAATCATTTTACCATATGAACTGGCCACCACAGAGTCCTGGCCTTAACCCCATTAAGTCTTCAGGATGTGCTGGAGAAGAGTTTATAGAGTTGTTCAACTCTCCTGTCATCAAGATAAGATGACGTTAATGTAACTCTGGATGGAAAGTAATGTTGTTATGTTGCATAATGTTGTTGAAACAATGCCACGGCGAATGCACGCCATAATCAAAGCTAAAGGCGGTTGAATGAAATATTGAAGCGTGTGACTTTTTTTTTTGGTTTAGGCAGTGTGTGTACAGCATTCAAAAACAGACCAATTCTATACAATTTGGGAACTCTATCTGAACCATCTCGAGCCTGGTGTCTCTGCCTTCATGCTGCAGGGGATTTCTTGAATGCCCTTACTGCACATTATTATTATTGTAACCTCTGGTATTGCATGTGTGAATCCGAGCTGGTGTTTTGTGCTTTTGGTTTGCATGTTTTTACCGTTTAGTCTTTTGTACTTTTTTTTCCCTTGTGGATTTCATAATTTATCCTTCTATTTGTTGCAAAAGCGAAACAAATATATTTAAAAAAAACCTCAGACAGTTTAAGTAAGTGGAAAATTTGTTTTTCCACCTCTGGAAAGAATGTTCAGTAAAATTGGGCATATCTATTTAAATGATTTTCAATATGCTAAAATCTGAAAAGTAAGATTTATTTGTATATCTTAGTGAATTGAGAAATGAACAATCAATTCGAAAAAACTCAATCAGAAGAGCTTTTCAAGAAACATGGATAAAATGTACTTCACAACAATCTATATGCATCTTTTACGGTAGATGATCTACAACAGTTATCTTCAAACTTTTTGGTGCTAGGGTTTGCTTTAACTATAAAACATGTTCTAAGGGAACATGTGTGGAATTATTCCAACAGTGTGGAATTATTCCATGAATTTGAATTTGTCAAATAATATTTTGGGAGCTTTCTGTTTCTGAAATTTCCACTGACAAGACACATTAGACCTAAGTTGATTTTGGTGCTTGGACCCCTAAATATTCTACATTTGATAATGATTTCCACCACTGTAACTCCTCAACTTCATTTTCTGAATCACTGATCTACAGCATCTGTGTTTGGCCCAGCTTCACTTTACTTTGAAATATCATAAAAATGATGAAAATTATTGCATTTGTGTGTGAATCCAATTAAGATCTCATTATTGTACAAGTTGTTGCGTCCCACAACATTTACTGAATGCAGTTACACGAATACGTTCATCCCTGTGAATTGAAATGATTTGGAACAGGAGATTGTTTCACTTGAAGAGCCTCTCATTCTTTTTTCTTTCTTTTCAATAATATTGTGATACTGACTAATGAGGTTACTTTGAAAGAACAACACTGTTAGCCAAATTATAAAGTGAATAAAATTAGTTTTAAATAATTTAAATCATTTAAAATCATTAGAAAGTTCTTAATGTAACAATTAGGGTTTGTCATTTTGAGCAAGATGCAGCCATTGGCAGCAAAGAAGCCTCGGTCCAAAAATAACCCTAACCCATGACTACGTCATCACTTGTTTACCGCAGTCCATTATGGGCAATACCTGGGGTCACCTCTGCCGTATTGTTTACTTTCGCCTTTGTTAAACACCACATTGTTCTGTCTAACCAGTTTTAACTATCCCTAAAATGAATTGCTGTGTGCCTTACTGTGTCTCCCCAACAAAGAGAACACCTAATTTGAGCTGCCAGTCGGGAAGAAGAGAAGAAAGAAATTGATTAGTTTAATCCGCAACGAAAACCTTTGAACTGAATCAAAATGAACAAGTGTTTGTAGCTTACATTTCTCTGGTGGAAAAAAGATGTACTTAAACTGTGACCCAGCAATATTTCCATGGTCCGCGGAATGACCTTCGGTTATAGAAGAGTATAACAATCGACACTGTTCATCGTCTGAAACTAGCGATATTCCAAAGCCTGTAAAACAAAGAAGCATTCTTTGGCCTTTGCCTCTCAACGTGTCAAAGCACTCAGCAGCCAAACGAGCCTGTCGGACTGATAAAACTCCCAAACCATGAAGGGTTTTGATGCTGTTCATCTGGGCCTGGGATCACGAGGCGATCTTCGACTTAAGTCAACAGTTGATTTTTCATAATAGTTTCCTTTACTGCATCTGTAACTTTCATTGTGCTGGATCAAGATTAAGTACAAGGCTAAGATTTCATGAGAACAAAGCTTCTTAGAAAATGGTAAGGAATAACTGAAGATTAAAAGAAACAAATTTAGACCTAAATCTAGGATTGCTTCATGATCCCAGGGCCTGTAGTCTGGGGGTGTGTTTAAAAAAAACAAAAATCCTTACCTTCTCATCAAGCTTGATTTTGATTCTGATTTTCCTGCTGTATACCCTTGACATATTATCCACCTCTTTAAATCACCAATTTCATTGTCTTCCAGAGCATGGCAAAATTGCTCCTCTCACATCACTCTCACGTAAAATTAATCTGACATCTGCTTATATCACTCAACTGCCGACCCCGGCAATCCCCCAAAATGCATTATGGTAAACAAGTGATGACATAGTTATGCTTGGGGTCTATTAGACATAGTTGCCTGAAATGAGGACACCCATTTATGTGTTCTTTGCAATATTAAATGTTGAGAAATTATTTTAAAAGATACATTAAATTATGACTTACAAGGGCTAAATTGCGTTGCCATCATGGACTCACCCAGCTAATTTTAAAACCAACACAAAGACCAAACAAACAAAAAATGTTCTGAAAACATCCTAAATGCAGGACAGTGTTGATGGATACCAAACATTAGGGAGTACACTGTGTTGAGTGTGGAATATCACTGACAGAGGATGCTATTTCTCAGACTTACCAGAGGCAGCTGTATATTCTGCGGTGTGATTCAGCGCCTCAGATCCAATGTAGAAATAAGAGTGAATCCCTGGAACAGCATGAGTCACATTCCCGAAATCTGTAGAGCCTGAATATGGATGGGATTGAAATCATAAACTTGGCATGTCTTGGACAAAACATGGCCTTAAAAGTAACTTGCACCTTTCCTAACCAAAACACAGTTCAGTGCTCATATTTTGCTCTAAAATTTATCTTTAATAATGGTATCAACATGAGCAGCCTCCCAGTGAAGGGATGTAGGTATAGTGTTATGTGGGTTAGAGAGGATGATGAAATGGGGGGGGGGGGGGGAGACAAAGCCAGCAGAATGCAGAAGCTATTGAAGGGGAGAAAGACTGGGATTTGCATGAATGAGCTTCTTCTACACTCCAAGTGCAGAAGATGGCTTCATGGACAGTGTGGTAAATAAGGAATTTTAAGCAGACTGTCACAGGACAGACAAGTCTGAAATGTTGTCTGTCCGTCCAAATTTCAGCCTGTTTGAATGATGGGCCAAAGGCTCGGAACAATGTGGCCAGGGGTCTGGGGCCCGGAGCTGAAGGTCTTTAGATGCCTGGAGACTGCTTCTCAGCTATTTCCAGGCACATTTTTGTGATCTTCAAAGGCCAAATTACATGAGAGATTAGTTGCTAATTACACTACATATTGAATATAAGTTACAAGAACATGTCAGAAGATTCAAGAAAAACATGCTTAAAGTTATACCCAAGAAAACAGTAGTACACACAGGTCAGTTCCATGTCTAGAAAAAAGTATCGGGGGGGCGGCAAGGATGTTCCAGTTGATTACAACTTACTGGTACTCACATATAAGTACTATAATAGCACTCATGAAACATTGGCAACAATGACTATTTTTATACTATGTTTATCATAAGTCGATAAAAAATGTAGCGATTAACAATACAACTCTTCTTACATAATAGAGTTAAAATTTTGAGGATGAGATTCCAAGTAACTTTGTAAAAAAATGACTTAAAATGTGTCAGTAAACCTGTTGAAACCGAACAAACTACAAACATGGACATCTTGAACTACAGTTCCCAAGAACCACAGCGCCCTCTGTCACCAATCTATTGAAATCAGCTGTCACTTGTCTCCCTAATCACCTCTCCCTCTGTTTAAAGGAGATACACAGAGCCATCCTGTGATGACTTGGCGACTTGTCCAGGGTGTACCCCGCCTTTCGCCCATAGTCAGCTGGGATAGGCTCCAGCTTGCCTGCGACCCTGTAGAACAGGATAAAGCGGCTACAGATAATGAGATGGGGAGACACAGAACCATGGCCTCATTTTTGTTTATAAATGCCTTGAGACCTCAAGAATGGCATAGGAATAGTTTTAAGCATTAACAATAAATCTAATATTGTAATTTTTACAATTAAAGTGATTCATATAGGTAGTGGTCTGAGTGAATGACCTTGATATCTGTAATGTCACAGCAGGAAGTCTATTGGTCTCATCGCCATTTCCGCTATACTAAAACACAGAGCTGACTGCAATTCCGATCCTCCATTTTGAGCTAATTTATCGCCATGCCATGTAGAAGTGTTGCTGGCAGGTTCAGCAACATGACAAAAGGTGGATTTATGTTGCATTCATGGCCCGAGAATGTTCAAACTGCAAAGATTTGGACACATTTTGTGAGAAGTTCATGGGCACATTGGGAGCCTACGAAGTGGTCTCTCCTCTGTTTTGCACATTTTACTGAAGACTCGTACGAGACCTCTGATCTGTTGAGGATCGTTGGCTATAAGCCTGTATTGAAAGAGGGTGCAATACCAACAATTAAATAAGACTACAAGAAAAGTATTTATTTATTTATTTAAAAAAGGAAAGTAAGTTCAGTTGCACCAGTTCTCCCGGAGTGTGAGCCAAGGGTTGTTGGTAAAACCCGGGATGGGACGGAATGGGACGTGACATATAATCGCTCGGGCAGTGACCTCCCTGCAGTTGTTGCTAAAACTGGTGCTGTCTCGGCCCGGGTTTTAGTAATTGCCTGAGCTGAGCAGTAATGGCGGAGTATTCAGTATGGAGAAAATGGAGAATGAATGAAGCAGCCATCTGATTTTTCTGCTGGATATGCTTGCCTCAGCAGCAATATCTCACCCTTACATGGAAGAAGCGAATGAACAGAGAACTGAACGAACAACTGAAAGTCAGATTGTTTCAAAACAATTGGCCACAAGATCAGCCTTCAAGAAGTGAGAACACAGACGGGTAAGCTGCGACTCACATTTGGATACAAAACAACACTCATTGTTTACCTGCATTTAGATAAATACATGTACCGTAATTTGTATTGTGTTTTAAGTTACCAGTATAACATTATTTAATTTGCTTCAGAATGTGATTGTCTCAGTGCATCTGATTTTTTTAATTAGCCTTTTATGTTTTATCAGTGAAAATGCATGCATGTACATGTATGTTGCGTAAGTTATAACGCCTATCCTGTTTTAATGAAAGTCAGCCCACAATCAATGAAGTCAAATCAGTCTTAGTTGAGCAAGTCGGTAATGGTATTTCTTAAGACTTCCCTTTCATTGTTATTATATTAAAATTCAAGACAAGAGTATTATTTCAGATTTTTCACTCTGAGCTCTCTCATGCCTGATACATGAATCCCATAACCTATAGTAATTGATAGAACAATATCAACAATTCAAAAACTCTTTAACTGTATAAATTTCAAATGGTTTGCAATTAATTGGGATCCACTGTTTTTATCGTTTCAACCACGCATCAGACCCTCGTCCAATTGAAAATGTCATTCATGCACTTTTCTCCCCATGAGAATTTTGAAAAGTTGGCAAGGATGAATCTCTGAGTGGATAGTATCTCCATCCTTGACTCTTGTGTGCTGCATAAATGAGGATAAAAAATATATATACACTAGTGCATCTCAAAAAATTAGAATATTGTGAAAGTTCAATATTTTCCATCAGTTATTTAAGAAAGTGAAAATGTTATATATTATAGACTCATTACACAAACTAAAATGTTAAGCATTTTTCTATTTTAATTTTAATCAGTAAATTTAATACAGTATTAATATTACAGCATTTAATACAGTACAAAAACATAAAAAAAAATCTCAAAATATTAGAATATTTCATTCCGAGTTTGAGTAAAACAGTATGAACACAGTGTATCTCTCGGTCTAATTCAGTACACACAACCACAATCATGGGGAAGACTGCTGACTTGACTGTTGTCCAGAAGATGATCACTGATGCCCTCCACAAGGAGGGTAAGCCACAAAAGGTCATTGCTGAAAAGGGTGGCTGGAAAAGGTGCACAAGCAACAGGGATGGCCGCAGTCTTGAGAGGATTGTCAAGAAAAGTTGATTCAAGAACTTGGGAGAGCTTCACAAGGAGTGGACTGAGGCTGGTGTCAGTGTATCAAGACCCATCATGAACAGACATCTTCAAGAAAGGGGATACAACTTTGGCATTCCTAATATCAAGCTACTCCTGAGCAAGAGACGATGTCAGAAGTGTCTTATCTGGGCTAAGGAGAGAAAGAAATGGACTGTTGCTCAGTGGTCCAAAGTCCTCTTTTCAGATGAAAGTACATTTTGCATTTAATTTGGAAATCACAGTTCTAGAGTCTGGAGGAAGAGTGGAGAGACACAGAATCCAAGGTGTTTGAAGCCCAGTGTGAAGTTTCCACAGTCTGTGATGATTTGGGGTGCCATGTCATCTGCTGGTGTTGGTCCACTGTATTTTATCAAGTCCAAAGTCAACACAGCCATCTCCGAGCATAACCTCGCGCACTGTCCCATTCATCCACCCCATGTAGCTCCAGCAGAAGGCCCAGCATGACCTGTGAGTCCAGGGAGAAAGTTCAATTCAAAATCCTTGAAGGTTCTGGTTTTATTAAAGGTGGTATCCTCCACATACATCCTTTCTGCCTTTGTCAATTCAGGGGCAGAGGGGAACTTTATCAGCAGTACAATCATTCAGAAGTTCAACTTGCCTACCACCCCTCTGCACAGTGCACTCAGCATTAGGACCATCGATGGAGGACCCATAGGAGACGGTCTCGTCACCACACATACCATCCTAGTTCAGATCCAAGTAGGAGCATTACACAATGAACTCATCTCCTTGTATGTGACTAAAACCGTGGCTCATGATATTATTCTTGGTTATCCCTGGCTAAAAGTCCATGACTATTTGATCTCATGGCAAAATAAGGAAATTCTCCAATGGTCACCTACCTGCTTTCAGAGTTGTCTCTCTCATCCCCAGGTCAATATATCTTCCACCTCAGTGGAGAGTCCACAAGCAGACTCCATGGACAACCTTCCTGACTGTTATCGGGACCTTTTGGAGGGCTTTAGTAAGGGGAAGGCCTGCGGGCTACCACCACATTGGCCATGTGACTGTGCAATCGAACTACTGCCAGGTATGTCACCGCCATGTGGTCATGTTTATCCCCTATCCCAAAAGGAACATGCTGCCATGAAGGAGTATATTCAGGAGGCCCTCAAGCAAGGATATATCCGCCCTTCCAAGTCTCCTGCATCTGCTGGTTTCTTTTTTTGTGGAGAAACAAGGTGGTGGATTAAGACCTTGCATCGATTACAGAGGTCTAAACCAGGTCTCCATTAAATATCCTCATCATCTTCCCCTTGTTCTGGCAGCCGAAGCAACTCAGATCTGCTAGGATCTTCTCTAAACTTGACCTTTATACAGTGTATATAACCTGATCAGGATAAAGAAGGGCAATGAATGGAAGACTGCCTTCAGCACTACTGCTGGCCATTTTGAGTACCGGGTAATGCCTTATGGCCTTTCTTCAGCTCCCAGTGTGTTCCAGTGTCTAATAAATGACGTGCTACGGGACATGCTAGGTAGATATGCCATCACTTACAAAGATAATATCCTGATATACTCCCCAGATGAAAAAAAGCCACCAGGAACACGTCAGAGCCGTTCTCAAATGTCTGCTGGAGAATCATCTTGATGTAAAAGAGAAATGTGAGTCCCATCAGACCCAAATTTCCTTCCTAGGTTATATCATCAGTGCAGAAGGGGTAAGCATGGACTCATCCAAAGTTTCTGCTGTCACTTCCTGGCCGACACCCATGTCCATAAAGGACCTTCAGCATTTCTTGGGCTTTGCAAATTTCTATCGTCAGTTTATTCAGGGTTTCAGCACTATTGCGGTGCCCTTAACAGCATTGCTAAAGAAGGGACCCAAGCGCCTCCAGTGGAACCCTGAGACAGAAGAAGCTTTCAGTCAGTTCAAGCTAGTTTTCACCTTGGCCCCTATCCTTCAGCATCCTGACTCAACCAAGCCTTTCATCTTAGAGGTTGATGCATCTGATATAGGAGTGGGGGCAATCCTTTCTCATTGTTTTGGTAAAACCAAAACCAGCTTGCCCGTGACCCTGCACAGGATAAGCAGTTACAGATAATGGATGGATGGATGGAATTTGACTTCAGTGGGTGCAACTTGCTCCACTTTACAAGGTGCTGAAACTTGTTCTTGCTTACTGCCTAAACACAATTGGTGGTGAGCAGGAAGGCTTACGCATGCACGGTAGCATTCATCTGGGTCATTTATCATCCAGACAAGACTGTTTTGCAGCAAATGCAATGATCAGTTCTTCTCGAGTGCTTTTTCTTGGCAAACTTCTCCACCTTTTAAACGATGGAGTCAAGTGATTCCCAAGCAATCACAGTGATAACTGGACAAAAGAAGTTGCTCTTACCCTCATCTGGTTGTGGGGAGATGCAGATACCTAGTTGGATTTGGGGAAATTGGGCCGCAATGAGCCGATTGACCGCCAAATCACTGAATGTTTAAACAAACAAACAAACAAACAAACAGCAAGAGGACAATAAAGCAAGTTACAAACAAGCTTATGATTATTGATTTGCACATGTGCACTTTTGTGTTTACCTTTCTAACCTTTGCTTTACTACCAATAGGGAGTGAGCATGTAAACACAAAGGAAAGTGGGCACAACTTCTTCCCGCTGCCTGTATAAAAGCAGCTTTACTATATTCAATGCTTAACCCCTCCCGTCATTCCACTTTATTGCACATAAATTTTTAATGGATTGGAATATTATGATTTCATAGTACTCTGAGCATGTAAAGGAAGAGGGTGGAGACAAGTAAACACATCACAAGGGGATCTGAGACACTGGGATTCTCATGAGATACAACTAGGTGAAGGAGGTGGGAAGACGACATTGGAAATGGCAAAAGAACACTTTAACATGGGAATAACATATTTGCATAGATCAGTAACTCAGCAGGTTAGCTGGAAAAGAGATTCTCCCAGAGGAGGTAACTTCTCCCAAAATTTGGGATGTTAGTAGATACTGGGATATATCAAAGCCATGTTATTAAATTGCACAATTGAAACACCATTTCACCCCTCATTAGCATGCAAGCTTATTTATTTACCAGAAGACTCCTCAACAGTAATGAACTTCATGCCAAGAGCTTTCCCATTCTCCTCATACAGGCCTTCCAAAGTGCGGTTCCTCAGGATGTCATAAAACTTGTTTTTTGCAAACAGAAGCTCAACCTGTAAGAAGCAAGGCTTGGTTTAATTTATCTTTTAAAGAACATATTACTCATGCATGCCAACGGTTATGTTCAATTTGACATGAGATTAACATTGTGAAATAAAGGTGTCTTTAAGGCATCTTTGAAAATAATGAAACAAGTGGTATATTTTTGTTTCTACAACAGCACAGTTGAATTCATTTTCGCTCTGATTGGTTAGACGGTGTTGATTATTTTTCTGACAGTAGTTATGGCTGCAAGGCTACTCACAGGTTTATATTAATGTATGTCTCAGGTATTGTTTCTATACTAAGATCTAAGACATCGTTTCCAGTTGAGAGTATGCTGTGCACATTTTGGCTGCCACTTCTCACGGGCGCTTTTTATTTTTATTTTTGGTGTTTGTATAGTTTGATTTTTTGTTTGTTTGTTTGTTGAATGTTTTGTCTGCCGGTTGTGGCTCTGGACCCGGTTTTGGGCATCAGTTTCCTTCAGGCTTTGGTCTGCCATGGGTGATGCCTGTGCTCCTTGCTATGGACTGCAGTGAGTTTGTTGCTCTTTTAACATCGGGGTTGTCCAGTGCTCTGTGCAGCGGTGCTTCTGTGCTCATTTTGTGGGTCCATGGCATGGTGTTCCAAGCGATGTTGCCCAGCAGCGTTGCGGCACCTGTACAGGCGGTGTGGGATTTATCTTCATGTGCCTTTTGGGGGGACTGTGTGTAGCTACACCATTGGAATGACATCCTGATCCTTTTTTGGTGGACCCTTTTTTTTTCTTCTCCTTTTCTTCACCCCCAATTGTAAAGCAACCTTGAGTGTGAGAAAGGCACTATACAAGTTGAATTAATTATTATTATTATTAGTAGTAGTAGTAGTAGTCGTAGTAGTAGTATTTTTAATCTAAATTATGGGGACTTGCATGACAGGTACCCACATAATCTAAACCTAATAACAAACATATGAAAAACTATGCTTTTAATTTACAATAAAAATAGATAATTATTGATATGGTGCAGTTTTCACCATGAGACATTTATTTCACGTTTATGGAAGGAATTTCCGATGTTAGTGCTTTGTAATAAACGGTATGTTTACAAGAAATCCTGCAAAGCTGAGGAACACAAGGAACTTGGGGCTGACAATACATCATTATAGAAGTGGGGGCGTGGCCGAGCATCAGTTTGTGAATGGAGGGTGGGGTCAGGGAAGGTGAGTGGCCAAGTTGTTACACCTGTTGTCAATTTTTGTGTGTGTGTGTGTGTGTGTGTGTGTGTGTGTGTGTGTGTGTTGCAGTGATGGTGGAGCATAAGAGGAATAGGAGAGCAGAGAAGAGGGTCTGGGACCAGAACACGACTGTGGGTGTATACACGTGCGTGTCCCAGAGTGAGCTGAGCAAAGTTGAAAAGCTGTTAATAAACATGTGTGAGAGCATTAGCTCCTGCCTGCTGTGCTTCTGTACTCCACCCACATCGGAAAGTATTACAGTGGTCCTGAAACCTGGAGGACTGAAGGAAGCCAGCCCATGGAGCCTTACCGTTCAAGGACCTCATTCATGCCCTCGTTACCGCTCAGCAGAACCAGCATCAAGCGCTGATCACCCTCCAGAAGGAGCAGGAAAAAAGCTTCGAGGCCTTGATGCTAGCCCAGCAAGAAGATTGCCAGGCGTTCCAGCACCTGCTCACGTTGGTGGGGTCCTCAACCGCCACCGCAGCAGACCCACCCCACCTCACCCTAACAAAGATGGGCCCGCATAATGTATCTGGAAGCCTTCCTCGCGCTCTTTGAGTAAGCAGCCGAAGCGTGGGGGTGGCTGGTCAAGCAGCACGCAGCTTGCCTACTTCCACTCCTGACTGGCGAGGCACAGCTCGCTGCGCTGCAGCTCCCTGCTGACAGTTGGCTGATATATGGTGACTTGAAGCGAGCTGTCCTACAGTGTGTCGGCCACTCCCTGGAACAACAGCGTCAGCGCTTCTGGGCGCTGAAGTTGGAGGAGGTCGGCCAGCCGTTCGCATTCGGCCAACAGCTCCGGGGCGCCTGCCGGTGGTGGCTGAGGGTGGATGACCGTGATGCTGAGGGAATTATCGACCTGGTGACACTGGAGCAGTTCATCAAGTGACTTCTAGAAGCAATGGCAGAGTGGGTCCAGTGTCATCACCCGGTGTCACTGGAACAAGCCATAGAACTGGCGGAGGACCCCCTGGCAGCGGTTCCGACGGCAGGAGGACATGTCGGATAGGTTGTATCGAGTGGTGCAGGACACTCAAACTGGTGAACAAATAACCAGTTGTTAATCCCAAAGAGCCATAGGGAACTCCTATTCCATGCAGCTCACTTTAATCCCATGGCCGGACACTTAGGGCAGGATAAAACACTAGCCTGAATAATGGCCCGGTTCTATTGGCCAGGGATTCACGGGGATGTCCGTTGGTGGTGTGCGGCATGCCGCGAATGCCAATTAGTAAATCCCGCGGCCACTCCAAAAGTGCCTTTGCGCCCTCTCCCTCTAATCGAGACCCCTTTTGGGAGAATTGGAATGGATCTTGTTGGGCCATTAGATCGGTCAGCATGGAGATATCACTTTTAGTTCTGGTGGACTATGCAACGCGATATCCCTTACCACTTGTCCGAACACACACACAAAAAAAAGGTGGTCCGGGATGAACTCAAGGCCATGCCTGAAATGGACATAATCGAGGAGTCCCACAGTGACTGGAGCAGCCGGTGGTCCTGATTCCCAAGACCGATGGGTCGGTCCAGTTCTATGTAGACTATAGAAACATCAAGGCGGTGTCTAAATTTGATGCATACCCAATGCCTCACATTGAGTTGCTCGATTGATTAGGTACTGCTTGCTTTTATTTGACACTGGATCTAACAATCCACTTGACTCCTCTATCCCAAGAGAAAATGGCCTTTTCCACATCGATTGGGTTACACCAATTTGTCATACTTCCTTTTGGGTTATTTTGGGCTCCCGCAACGTTCCAGTGGCTCATGGACAAAATCCTCTGCCCTCACGCCACCTATGCGCAGCATACCTCGACAATATCATTATCTATAGCAATGATTGGCCGTGGCACCTGGAACACCTGAGGGCCGTCCTAAAGTCACTGAGGTGTGCGGGTCGCACAGCTGACCCAAAAAAGTGTGCAATTGGGTGGGTGGAAATACAGTATCTGGGTTTCCACTTGGGTCATGGGCAGGTGCGTCCTCAAATTAACAAGACTGGGGGCACTGTCGAACAGCTAATGGAGTAGGTCGTGAGTTGGGTGAGCTCTGCAGAAAATATGATATAAATTATTTTTTTGCGCCTTACATCAACAGTAAGGTTTTGGATGAACCCCCGTCTCTCTCACTTCCACTTTATCCTTGTAAATGGCGAGTAGAGCTAACCTGCGTAAGTACAGCTACACCGCTGCTAGCAAGACAGGTGCTGTTACACCTAGCAACATGTCCGAGCCCACTGAGCAAAATGTGATAGATATGAAAACTGACATACTTTCTTCGCTCAAAACGGAGATAACTAGTATTTTCCAAGCGGAACTGAAGAGTGCGCTCACTGCTGAGTTTCATATGATTAAGTTGGAGCTACAAACACTTAAAACAGACATCGCAAACAACACCACGGCGTTGCGAGTCGACATGGAAAAAGTTAAAACGACAGTGTCGGACATGGAACAAGGCCTCTCCGCCTGCTCAGATGAGATAACATCATTGCAGGACGTCGTGCAAAAACTCGAGAGAAATGTGGAGAGTCTACAGGGAAAATGTCTGGACATGGAGGGCAGAATGAGGAGGTCAAACATCCGCATCCTGAACGTGGCTGAAGAGGCTGGGTCAAGTTCCCTGGCCTCTGTCTCGAAGTTAATCAAAGAGGCCTTGAAAATGGATAAAGATGTGCTGATTGACAGATCCCATCACACTCTCCAGCCAGAGAGATCAGATGGAAAGCCCCGATCAATAATCGCAAGGCTACACTATCATCAGGACTGCACAGCAAATTCCCCAGTGTTGAATTAACACTTTCAGAGTTCATTTGTGTCCAATTAGACACATATAAACACAGTAGGGTGTTAAATCGACACTCTGGGTGTTAATTCAACACTGGGGATTTTATTGTGTGGGTTGAGATCCTTCGCTGGGCCAGAGAAGCCGGTCCCCTGCAGCATAATGGAGCCACTATTTTCGTGTTCCCCGACTATCCACCGAGCATTGCTCGAGCAAGATCGGCTTTTAACGAGGTCAGAAGGCTGCTTCAAGGACAGGACAACGTTTGCTATGGCATCCTACATCCAGCCCGGCTCCGCATTACGCATAATGGGACCGAGAAAGCGTTCCAGGACGCGGCTGAGGCTATGGCGTATGTGAAAGCAAACATCATCTGAGCTTTCCCTCTTTAGACTTGTGTGTCTCTCTCCACAATGGTCACCTTTGTTTTATTTCCTCAAGAATGTAGAATGACCAAGAAATGCCCAGAGAGGTTGGATTTTTGTTCTTTCTTCTAAGTTTTCTTATTTTTTGGATAAGGGTCTGTTTTCTGTGAATTATGTAAAGACCTGAAACTTGCTTTATATGTTTAGTGAACTGGTCCTCTCATCTCTTTATTATTTTTATTATTTCCATTTTTTATTTTTCTATTAGTCTTCATGACTCTCATTTGATTAGTCATTTATATATTACATATATGGACATGGAAACAATATTTGGACTATTTAGGGGAGATGAGTGTAATCACCACCTGATGCTGATGACCACAGCCAATAATTTGTCAAATTAACCATTTGAATCATTAGTAATTTTTGTTATATAATTGTACTCAGGGACACGGAATGATTAAGAAATCCCAAGGGGTGCTTGATTGTTGTTTAATAGGCGCCACCTTTTTTTTTTTTTTTTAAATTAAGAAATGTCACAACCTTAAAATTACTTGTTGAAACTAGACCGGACAATTCCCCGGGGGAAATTGTGAGAGGATGCACTGCGCGAAGCAATTCGGTCACGCATGTTCGCTGGCCGTGAATGTGTGACCTGCAATGATGTTTCAATGCAGTGATTATGTGTGTGCTTGAGACAGCAGCCATCATGAAGAAGAGCTATTCAAGAGTATAAACAAAGTGACTACAGGCAGAAATTAGCATGTACTGCTATAACCTGGGACAGACATCTGTCCTTACCACAAGGATAATGTTTAATTTGTGCACTGTCCCTTTTAAAAATAAAATAAACTCTAAACTCTAAGAAGAGTGTTTGTAGTTTGTATGTACGAACAGAAGTGTTCCTAATAAAGTGGGCGGCTAAGGTGAAGTGTCATGCCGACCGAGGCTGTTTTTTTTTTCACAAAAAAAAGAAATTCACAAAATTCTTTCACAGTGAGCACTAGAAGGGTCTCCTGAATAAAATGATGTATTTTTTTGTCTGTAGTGTTAAAAATGAGGACACTAGAGCGATTTAAAAATTAGAGACTTTTCTGTCACTTTTATGATGGGTGTCAATGAGCTAAGACACACAAGGTCTTGAATTTTGTGCTGTGTTTTACTACGGAACAGGCCTCGAACAATGACAAATAACTCGACAACGGAAGCAGCTATTCACAAAATTCTTTCACAGTGAGCGCTAGAAGGGTCTCCTGAATAAAATGATGTATTTTTTTGTCTGTAGTGTTAAAAATAAGGACACTAGAGCGATTTAAAAATGACTGACTTTTCTCTCACGTTTATAATGGGTGTCAATGAGGCCTGTCAGCTGCCCTGTCCTCAGTTTGACGCTTGTCATTCAAAAACTGTAAATCCTATCGTTGAGGTAGACACATTGTGTGAATCAGGACAAGTTTTACTACTACTTTTGTGAAAATCATGTCTGTAGAGTGAAATTTGTGGCTGAAAACACAGTTTAAGCGAGAAAGTTTGAGCTTTATTTTCAACCTCTCTCCACTCTAAGTTAACGACCTTCACTGGTGTGTAACGCAATAGACACCCATTCAAAAGCCGGATTTTCTCCCAGAACCCACATGGCGTTTGAGCCGGGACTGATCCGAAAGTGTAGAACCTAGCAGAAAAGTTGAATGCCAGATCCACAGAGGAGAAGTTTTCCTACGTTTTAGAGTTTGAATCACGTCTCTAGGTTAAAGCATGCCAGAGCAGCGGACGTTTGAAAAACGTTGAAAAAGTGCTTTTTTTTCAATTAATTCCATAGAAATGAATGGGGTTTTTTTCAACGATTTTTTCGCGACTACGTCGCGAAAAAATCGTATTCTGTAGAGAAAAGTAATAGCATAGCGAGTCCGATCGAGCCGCACGTTTTGATATATTGTTTGTCTGTGTGCGACGTATGGTTATTGAGTTATTCGAAATCAAAATTTGCGTAGGAGGAAGAAGAATACGGAAGAAGAAGAAGAAGAAGAAACACGTAGAAGAACAATAGTTGCTGTGCTGCAGCACTGCATCCTAATTATATAAGCGCAGAGCAATCTGTTAGACCATCCAGTAAAACCATCCAGTAGTTCCTCATACAAGCACTTAATGTGTGGATGTTTTTGCGAGGGGTTTAGTAGTCACTGTGTTCTTTTAAGTGACAGGGGAAGGGAAACCATTGCACCAAAGATTTACTTTTTTTTCTCTTTTCTTATCTTTTTTCTTTTTTCTCCGTCAATATGTTAGAGGAGGGGTCCCTCTTTACACATGCTCAACTAACCAAGACCATCATACACTACTGTATCTTGGAATGTATGCTCTCTACAACAGACTATGGCTAGGCCACATCATGTGAATAAATCAGGAGGTTGTCAGGTCACCTTTGTTAGCTGGAACGTGAAATCCTTAAACCATCCAGTAAAACGTAAAAAAGTAATTTCACATCTGAATCAGCTTAATGCAGGGATTGCCTTCCTCCAAGAAACCCACTTGACCACCTTTGATCATTTTAGACTAAGAGGGGGGTGGGTGGGTCAACTTTACCATTCAAATTTTCATTCCAAATCTAGAGGAACTGCCATTCTCATCAGTAAAAACGTTCCATTTGTTATGTCCAATGTAGAGGCAGATTCTGCAGGCCATTATATAATAGTGGTAGGCAAATTAAATAACATTCCTATCATACTGGCAAATCTGTATTCACCAAATTGGGATGACAGTACTTTTTTTACTAGTTTTTTTTCGCGTCTTCCTAATATAGACACACATCTCATACTAGGAGGAGACATGAACTGTGCGTTATCATCCACTCTAGATTGCAGCTCACCTAGAACTACAACTCCATCTAAAGCAGCACAGGCAATTAAACTATTTCTTGACTCATACAACATGGCTGACGCTTGGCGCTTTCGAAACCCTACATGCAGAAGCTATTCTTTTTACTCACCAGTACACAAAACATATTCACGCATAGATTATTTTTTTCTAGACAGTAAATTACTTCCGTTAGTCAGAGAATGTGAATACCAGGCTATAGTAATATCGGATCATGCCCCACTATTGATGACTTTATGTATACCAACTACACACTCCAGTTTTCGCCCATGGCGTTTCAATACATTACTTCTTTCTGATACCAGATTTGTCAAGTTTGTTTCAAATGAGATAACTGAATATTTAGCGCTTAATCAAACTCCAGGAATGCCCTCTTCTGTCATTTGGGAATCGATGAAAGCATATCTTAGGGGACAAATCATATCATATGGTGCCTATATTAAAAAAATCCTGAATCAACGCCTCGAAAAATTAAACAAAGATATCCTCCAACTTGATGAAGCATTGGCCCACTCTCCATCACCTGACTTGTTTAAGCAACGATTAACCCTTCAAACTGAATTTAATCTTTTGTCTACAAGGCATGCTGAAAATCTAATAAATAAATCAAAGCACAAGACATACAAATATGGTGAAAAGACCAGCAAGGTTTTGGCTCATCAGCTACGTCAAGAAAATGCTAGTCAAGCTATAATTATGATAAACAACGAGGTGGGAGTTAAAATTACAGATCCTTTAGAGATTAATCAATGTTTCCATAGGTATTATTCAAGGCTCTATACCACAGAATCTAGTAATGATGAATCTCTGTTTGACTCTTTTTTTTAGCAACCTTAACATTCCCAAAATTGACGAAGAAACTGCCACCAACTTAGAGAGTCCATTTTCCAAGGAAGAATTTATTACTGTGGCCAGGTCCATGCAAAATGGGAAATCCCCTGGGCCATGGATATTAGAGTGAATTCTTTAAAAAATTTGCCAATGAACTTGCTCCAATCCTACTTCTAGTCTATGAAGAATCATTTGACTCTGGCTCACTACCTGAAACTACGAGACAAGCTGTTATATCATTAATCCATAAAAAAGGTAAAAACAAACTAGAATGTAGCTCTTTTCGACCAATCTCTTTATTGAACGTTGACAGTAAATTGTTAGCCAAAATGTTAGCCCTCCGCTTAGAAAATGTTCT
This sequence comes from Neoarius graeffei, assembly GCF_027579695.1. Taxonomy (NCBI): domain Eukaryota; kingdom Metazoa; phylum Chordata; class Actinopteri; order Siluriformes; family Ariidae; genus Neoarius; species Neoarius graeffei. The sequence goes on from NC_083570.1 coordinate 27,599,667, forward strand.
ACCCTCTGTGGTTTCCGATGATCAGATTGGTTTTATTAAAAATCGTCAGTCATTTTTTAATATACGCAGATTAATGAATATCCATATCCCACTCCACAAGACACTCCTGAGGTGCTTTTATCACTCGATGCTGAGAAAGCGTTTGATCGGGTGGAGAGGGATTACCTCTTTTACACTCTAAAAAAATTTGGATTTAGTGCAAAGTTCGTATCTTGGGTTCATGTTCTCTACTCTCTCCCATTAGCAGCGATTTGTACAAACAATAACTTATCCTCCTTCTTCCCATTGCGCCGTGGGACCAGGCAAGGCTGCCCTCTATCGCCACTCCTATTCGCTCTGGCAATTGAACCTCTAGCGATTGCCATACGTGACAATATCTTAATCAAAGGCATACAGAGGAATAACACTGAACATAAGGTATCCCTTTACGCGGACGATATGCTTTTGTACTTATCTGAACCATTAAGCAGCCTACCATTAACACTTGCCCTGTTAGATACATTTGGGAAAATATCTGGTTACAAAATAAACACACAAAAAAGTGAGCTTATGCCTATAAATCTTGCTGCCGAACAGACTGTGCTTAATTCACTGCCCTTTAAAATAAGTAAAGATAAATTTAAATATTTAGGTATCTGGGTTACACATAATTTAAGCATCTCTACAAAGCCAATTTCCCCCCACTTGTCGAATCTATGAAAAATTATCTTGATCGCTAGAATCTATTACCATTATCATTAGGAGGCAGAATTAATACTATTAAAATGATTGTGCTACCTAGATTTTTGTATCTGTTCCAGTGTATTCCTATCTTTTTGACAAAATCCTTTTTTTTTTGCTTATTGATAAATTGTTATCCTCATTCATCCGGAATAAAAAAATTCCACGAATACGAAAGAACATTTTACAGTGGCACCGTGAACATGGAGGACTATCTTTACCCAACTTACAATATTATTACTGGTCGGCTAACATACGCGCTATGCTACATTGGCTTAATCCATCACAAGATAGTGACCCAAAGTGGTTGCGGCTGGAAAAGTCGACATGTGAACCTGCCTCTTTACATGCTTTACTTTGCTCTAAGCTCCCACTATTAGAACCTATATCCAGATATTCTATAAACCCAGTTGTTAAGCACTCCTTGAAGATAAGGGCACAGTTCAGACGAGCATTTTCACTTAATAACTTGTTAATTAATGCCCCTATATCGAGAAACAATATGTTTAAACCTTCCATCATAGACGGATCCTTTGATATCTGGACCAGGAATGGATTAGCTACTTTAAAAGACCACTATATTGATAAGAATTTTGCATCATTTGAGCAATTGAGATTGAAATATGAAATTCCCAACACACACTTCTTCAAGTACCTGCAACTTCGCAACTTTGTTTCCTCAGAATTGGCTCAATTTCCATCTATGCCGCCCAGCTCTCTCCTTGACTCTCTTTTAGAGCTTAGCTCCAACCATAAAGGGCTTATCGGAAAAATTTACACGTCACTCATTTCTTATGACTTAGAACCCTTGACACGTTTAAAAAACCAGTGGGAAGAAGAGTTAGGCATAGAAATTACTGAGGATATGCGGGATTCCACATTAGATGGGATACATTCATCTTCAATTTGCTTAAGACATAAAGTAATACAGTTCAAGATTGTACATAGGTTACACTGGTCTAAAGTGAGACTGGCAAAGTTGACACCAAATATTGACCCTAACTGTGACCGCTGTGGAGCAGCAACAGCCACTTTATCACACGTTCTGGATCTGCCCAAAATTAACAGAGTTCTGGCAATCTATATTCAAATTCTTTTCTGACCTATCAGGAATACCCATAGAACCTCTTGCCATAACAGTAATTTTTGGTGTAGTACCGCAGGATTTCTGCCCCACTCGACATAGCAAAGGCCATCATGTTTTTGCTATGCTACTGGCTAGAAGACTCGTATTGTTTAAATGGAAAGATAAATCTCCTCCAACCTTCAATCAGTGGATCAGAGACCTTCTGCACCATTTAACTTTAGAAAAAATCCGCTATGCCACAAGAGGCTGTGCCCTCAATTTCTATACTATATGGCAACCAGTTTTAGATCATGTTGAAAAGATAAATGCCTCAGATATCTTAAATGTGTAGATGTAACCCCTCCTTTTTTTTTTGGTGTGTGTGTGAGATTTTGTTTTATTTTATATTTAGGTTTTTTTTTTGCTTTTTTTTTTTTTAAATTATGTACAATTATTACTGAACCTGTGCTGTATTATGGATTTGTGGTGGTGCAGTGGGGTGGGATTGTATTGAAATGCATGTCAAATTGTATCTTTTATAACTGGAAAAAACAATAAAAACACTTTGTTTAAAAAAAAAAAAAATTAACAAGACTGCAGTGAGTGCGGCCTGCCTGAGGCCCAAGACCCAAGACCAAAAAGGGGGTGAGACAGTTCCTGGGGATGGCTGGCTACTATCGTAGGTTCATACCTAATTATTTGGACATCACCAGCCCGCTAACTGATCTCACTAAAAAGGGAGCAACAGATCCGGTCCAGTGGACGGAGCAATGCTTTCTCTAAGGTAAAAGCTGCACTGTGTGGGGGGCCACTTTTACACTCCCCTGACTTCTCTCTCCCCTTTGTTTTACAGATGGATGCATCAGACAGGGGACTGGGGGCTGTTTTGTCCCAGAAGGTGGAAGGCGAGGAACGGCCCATGCTATACATCAGCCACAAGCTCTCGATGTGTGAAAGCAAGTACAGCACTATCAAGAAGGAGTGTCTGGCCATCAAGTTGGGAGTCCTCGCCCTCCAATACTACCCGCTGGGACACCCTTTCACCCTCTGTTCAGGCCACGTACCCCTCCAGGGTCTCCACCACATGAAGGATGCCAACACGTGGATCACCCATTGGTATCTCGCCCTCCAGCCGTTTAAATTCAAGGTGGTCCACAGGCCAGGGGAGCAAATGGTGGTGGCGGACTTCCTGTCCTGTCGGGGGGCGGGAGTCCGCTGCAGGCCGGACAGCTCCCTGGCCTGAGTTGGGCGGTGGGCGTATGTGGCAGCGGGGGCGTGGCCAAGTGTCAGTTTGTGAATGGAGGACGGTGTCAGGGAAGGTGGGTAGCCAAGCCGTTAGACCTGTTGTCAATTAGTGTGTGTGTGTGTGTGTGTGTGTGTGTGTGTGTGTGTGTGTGTGTGTGTGTGTGTGTTGCAGTGATGGCGGAGCACAAGAGGAGTAGGAGAGCAGAGGAGAGGGTTTGGGACCAGAACACAACTATGTGTGTGGGTGTGTATACACGTGCGTGTCCTAGAGCGAGCCGAGCAAAGCTGAAAAGCTGTTCATAAACATGTTTGAACATTAGCTCCCGCCTGCCGTGCTTCTGTACTCCACCCACATCAAGGAAAGTATTACAATCATATTACTGCATCCTTAATTATTTTCCTATAACACACATCCCATTGTGTTTTGCTCCTGACATATAATATTACTCCAGATACAGTGGTGCTTGAAAGTTTGTGAACCCTTTAGAATTTTCTAGATTTCTGCATAAATATGACCTAAAACATCAGATTTTCACACCAGTCCTAAAAGTAGATGAAGAGAACCCAGTTAAACAAATAAGACAAAAATATAATACTTAGTCATTTATTTATTGAGGAAAATTATTCAATATTACATATCCATGAGTGGCAAAAGTATGTGAACCTTTGCTTTCAGTATCTGGTGTGACCCCCTTGTGCAGCAATAATTGCAACTAAATGTTTCCGGTAACTGTTGATCAGTCCTGCACACCGGCTTGGAGGATTTTTAGCCCATTACTCCGTACAGAACAGCTTCAACTCTGGGATGTTGGCAGGTTTCCTCACATGAACTGCTCACTTCAGGTCCTTCCACAATATTTCGATTGGATTAAGGTCAGGACTTTGACTTGGCCATTCCAAAACATTAACTTTATTCTTCTTTAACCATTCTTTGGAAGAATGACTTGTGTGCTTAGGGTCATTGTCTTGCTGCATGACCCAATGTCTCTTGAGATTCAGTTCATGGACAGACGTCCTGACATTTTCCTTTAGAATTCACTGGTATAATTCAGAATTAATTGTTCTATCATTGATGGCAAGCCATCCTGGCCCAGATGCAGCAAAACAGGCCCAAACCATGATACTACCACCACCATGTTTCACAGATGGGATAAGGTTCTTGTACTGGAATGCAGTGTTTTCCTTTCTCCAAACAATGTTTCTCATTTAAACCAAAAAGTTCGATTTTGGTCTCATCCATCCACAAAACATTTTTCCAATAGCCTTCTGGCTTGTCCACTTGATCTTTAGCAAACTGCAGATGAGCAGCAATGTTCTTTTTGGAGAGCAGTGGCTTTCTCCTTGCAACCCTGCCATGCACACCAGTGTTGTTCAGTGTTCTCTTGATGGTGGACTCATGAACATTAGCCAATGTGAGAGAGGCCTTCAGTTGCTTAGAAGTTACCCTGGGGTCCTTTGTGACCTCGCTGACTATTACACACTTTGCTCTTGGAGTGATCTTTGTTGGTCGACCGCTCCTGGGGAGGGTAACAATGGTCTTCAGTTTCCTCCATTTGTACACAATCTGTCTGACTGTGGATTGGTGGAGTCCAAACTCGTTAGAGATGGTTTTGTAACCTTTTCCAGCCTGATGAGCATCAACAACGCTTTTTCTGAGGTCCTCAGAAATCTCCTTTGTTCGTGCCATGATGCACTTCCACAAACATGTTGTGAAGATCAGACTTTGATAGATCCATGTTCTTTAAATGAAACAGGGTGCCACTCACACCTGATTGTCATCCCATTGATTGAAAACATCTGACTCTAATTTCACCTTCAAATTAACTGCTCATCCTAGAGGTTCACATACTTTTGCCATTCACAGATATGTAATATTGGATCATTTTCCTCAATAAATAAATAACCAAGTATAATATTTTTCTCATTTGTTTAACTGGGCTCTCTTTATCTACTTTTAGGACTTGAGTGAAAATCTGATGTTTTAGGTCATATTTATGCAGAAATATATAAAATTCTAAATTTTTCACAAACTTTCAAGCACCACTGTATATAGATAAAAAATTACATGTGGTCCCCAGTGCAAGGGATTTCAGTTTCTGAACAAAACATAGTGAATAAGGTATTTACAGTTCACTAACCCTGCATCCTGTGGCCAGGGCAGCAGCTTGAAAACAGGCCTCGGCTTTGGCTTGGATGTTGGGCAGGTCTCGGTGTGAAGGGGTGCGCAAGTAATACTGCAGCTCAGTGTAGTCAGGGATGATGTTGGGTTTCACACCTCCATGCATTATTATACCTGAGCAAGGCAAACATAACTCAGCTTCTCACTGTTCTGTATATAATGTCTTGTGTATTTTTCTGTCAATCTATGCATCACTCTTTCCAATTATAAGGCTAAGGATGCAAATTCACCATGGACTCTCCAATCAGGTCTGAGCTGCTGCCGGAGTACAGACATGTTACAGTAGGCCATGACAGCTGCGTCTAGAGCATTTACACCTTCCCAGGGATACGCTGATGCATGAGATGCACATCCATGGTACTTCACTACAACGCTGCACAACAAAAAGATATAAAACAGCGAAGTAATATAGTATTAACACAACAATTATTCCTGCTATTAGCCACAGGTAATCAGGAGTGTGTATCTCCTCAGTCAGAGAAGCTTTAAAGGTAGACTGCCTTTCAGATTTTTCAAGTGTAGGTCATAAAAAGAATTTTCCCTGACACTCAATTATTTTTGTTTAGTGGACCAAAAGCTACTGAATTCGAATCACAGACTTCCAATATTATTTCATTTATTTAAAATAGAACACTTTAGGGCCTTGTGGCCCTAAATTCTGCGCTATTTTTTTTCCTGCTTCACCATGACCCAATTCAAGATACGACAACCCCGATTCCAAAAAAGTTGGGACAAAGTAAAAATTGTAAATAAAAATGGAATGCAATAATTTACAAATCTCAAAAACTGATATTGTATTCACAGTAGAACATAGACAACATATCAAATGTCAAAAGTGAGACATTTTGAAATTTCATGTCAAATATTGGCTCATTTGAAATTTCATGACAGCAACACATCTCAAAAAAGTTGGGACAGGGGCAATAAGAGGCTGGAAAAGTTAAAGGTACAAAAAAGGAACAGCTGGAGGACCAAATTGCAACTCATTAGGCCAATTGGCAATAGGTCATTAACATGACTGGGTATAAAAAGAGCATCTTGGAGTGGCAGCAGCTCTCAGAAGTAAAAGTGGGAAGAGGATCACCAATCCCCCTAATTCTGCGCCGACAAATAGTGGAGCAATATCAGAAAGGAGTTCGACAGTGTAAAATTGCAGAGAGTTTGAACATATCATCATCTACACTTCATAATATCATCAAAAGATTCAGAGAATCTGGAAGAATCTCTGTGCGTAAGGGTCAAGGCCGGAAAACCATACTGGGTGCCCGTGATCTTCGGGCCCTTAGACGGCACTGCATCACATACAGGCATGCTTCTGTATTGGAAATCACAAAATGGGCTCAGGAATATTTCCAGAGAACATTATCTGTGAACACAATTCACTGTGCCATCCGCCGTTGCCAGCTAAAACTCTATAGTTCAAAGAAGAAGCCGTATCTAAACATGATCCAGAAGCGCAGACGTCTTCTCTTGGCCAAGGCTCATTTAAAATGGACTGTGGCAAAGTGGAAAACTGTTCTGTGGTCAGACGAATCAAAATTTGAAGTTCTTTATGGAAATCAGGGACGCTGTGCCATTCGGACTAAAGAGGAGAAGGACGACCCAAGTTGTCAGCGCTCAGTTCAGAAGCCTGCATCTCTGATGGTATGGGGTGCATTAGTGCGTGTGGCATAGGCAGCTTACACATCTGGGAAGACCCCATCAATGCTGAAAGGTATATCCAGGTTCTAAAGCAACATATGCTCCCATCCAGATGACGTCTCTTTCAGAGAAGACCTTGCATTTTCCAACTTGACAATGCCAAACCACATACTGCATCAATTACAGCATCATGGCTGCGTAGAAGAAGGGTTCGGGTACTGAACTGGCCAGCCTGCAGTCCAGATCTTTCACCCATAGAAAACATTTGGCGCATCATAAAACGGAAGATAGGACAAAAAAGACCTAAGACAGTTGAGCAACTAGAATCCTACATTAGACAAGAATGGTTTAACATTCCTATCCCTAAACTTGAGCAACTTGTCTCCTCAGTCCCCAGACGTGTACAGACTGTTGTAAAGAGAAAAGGGGATGTCTCACAGTGGTAAACATGGCCTTGTCCCAACTTTTTTGAGATGTGTTGTTGTCAGGAAATTTAAAATCACCTAATTTTTCTCTTTAAATGATACATTTTCTCAGTTTAAACATTTGATATGTCATCTATGTTCAATTCTGAATAAAATATGGAATTTTGAAACTTCCACATCATTGCATTCCGTTTTTATTTACAATTTGTATTGTCCCAACTTTTTTGGAATCGGGGTTGTAGGTCATGCATTACGTGGTGGGCTTTCCCCGTTCATGCAAGGCATTGTGGGATATACATTTGAAACAGGAGAGAAAAATGGAGGATGAGAGTGTGTGAATGAAACGTGAAAAACTGACTACAGTAACGGAAAGCGAAAAGAAAATGTTATGTTGTGAAGGAAAGGAAATGCAGGCTCAAACTAATAAATATCTGCGGTCAGCGAGCACCTCTGTGTGATCAGCTGTTCGTTTAGCGACAGAATGATGTAACTGTCAGTGCACAGTCAAAGGTAAACCTGTAGATGGCAGTAATGCAACACTGTGGATGCCAGCTTCCGTAAAACCCAAAAGAAGGTGGTAAACCTATGCATGTGCACACTTTCTCTGTCTGCTTGACTGCGCAAAGCAAGTGATTTCATGCCTATTATTTGCTACGGAATCCCCTCAGATTAAATAACTTCCCAGCCACAGAATGGCCTGTTTTATTTTTAGATATTACATAAATGAACATATATCACAATTACCAAAATTTCAGAGGGAACCAAATTTCACCGATTATATGAAATCGAAAGGTCGTCTAGCTTTAACAAGTGTTAGATTATCTACAGTCAATGCATAGACATGATCATGACCAAGATCTAATGTGAGATTTTGTCACACAGCAGTTTCTCACCATCATATTAGATTGGAAATTAATATGGCTTGAGTTGTAAACATATCACCTGCCAGCAAACAATATTTTATCCATTGTCTACACCAATTATCAATTAGGGTTGCCAGAGAAGCTGCAGCCAATTCCAACTGACTTCAGGCCAGTCTAATCACAGGGCTAAGCCGGAGACGAACAGCCATTCACAAATCACATTGACTCCTGTGAGCAATTTAGAGGAACCAGTTGACCTAATCTGCATATTTTTGTACAGAACTCCATGCAAGCTCCCCAGAAACTTCTTGCTGTGAGGCAACAGTGCTAACCACTGAACCGGCGTGCTGCCTCAACAGGCAGTTACCTTATGTAATGTATAAAATATGGTCACTTTGGACCAATATGTTACACAGAGGAAAGGGCCAAAGCTGTAGACTTTTAATGCATCATTAAAAAGCATTTTTATATACACTTTAATTGGAACTTATTCTTGATTCTAAAATTCCTGTTCGTTGGCTGGCAGGAGTGGAACCCAGTGTAGTCTTCTGCTGTTGCATGCTAGATGCTTTTCTGTTCACCACGGATGTAAGGAGTTGCTCTGAGTTGCTATATCTTTCCTGGCAGCTCGAACCAATCTAGGGTGGGTTTCCTGAAAGCCTCTTAAGGCTAAGAGCATCTTTAATTACCTTTTAAGAGCCATCATCAAGCTAATGTGGTTTTCCTGAACAACATCGTAACCAAAGTAGTCCTTTAGTTCACTCTGAATTTATGATTGGCCTGGACTACTCTTTCCCAACAAAGAGTGTCTCACTCGCAGCCGAAAACAGAGAATGCGCATGCGCCTCTGAGGGACTCTCACAATCAGTGGGCGGAAACTGATGTTAGTTTTTTTTTTTCTTGTACATTGCAAGGACATCAAGTTAATTGTTAAATATACAGTTGTGGTCAGAAGTTTACATACAGTGACATGAATGTCATCTTGGATATAAATGTCATGGCAATATTTGGGCTTTCGGTCATTTCTTTGAATTGTTCCTTTTCTGTGGCAGAATGTACAGCATACATCTAATTAAAAAAACTAGAATTTGGTGTACAAGTTTTAATTTTCTGAAATCAACACAGGGTCAAAAATATACATACAGCACACCTAATATTTGAGTAAAATGTCTCTCCGCAAGATTCACCTTGACCAAACATTCTTTGTTCACCATGAACAAGCTTCTGACAGAATTCTGGTTGGATATTTCATGACTCTTCATGGTAGAATTGGTAGAGTTCAATTACATTTTTTTTTCTTGGCATGGACTCGACTTGTAAGCACGGTCCATATATTTTCAATAGGGTTGAAGTCAGGACTTGTTTTAAGCTTAAGGTTAGCCTGCTTTATTCTCCACAACCAGCTCTGATGCATGTTTGGGTTCATTATACTGTTGTAACTCCCAATTCCCAAGTTGTGTTAAAATTTCTGATGGTTGATAAGAATTCTGAGGTAGTCCTTCATTATTCAATCCACTTTGTGCAATGAACCAGTTCCGCTGGCAGCAAAACAGCCCCAGAGCATGATTATCCTACCACCACCACCAGCAGCAGCTGGTACAATGTCCCTCTGTGCATGGTGGTCATTGTGGCCAAACAACTCAATCTTTGTCTCATCTAACCAGACAGCTATCCTCCAGAAGGCTTTTTCTTTAAGGTTGAAGGTGTCAATTTTGGAGTAGGGGGTTATTTCTTGGATAGCAGCCTCTTAGTCTATGGTGATCTGAACTGTAGACAGTGATCCATCAGCTTCCAGTTCATGGCAGGGCTGTGCCACGGTGGTTCCCAGGCTGTTCCTGACCATCCAAACCAATTTCCTTTCAGTTGAGTGTGACAGTTTGGGTTTTCTGGAAGCAAAGTGGCTTGGCAAAGTGACTACACCTCACAATAACTTGGATACAACTATTTGAACTGATCTTGGTATTTGCAGTTGTTTAGAAATGGCACCAAGAGACATTCTGGAGTTATGTATACCTGCGATCCTCTCTCAGATCTGCACTGAGCTCCTTGGAATTTCCCATTTTACTGTACATTGGTCAATCCAATGAGTGCTGTAAACAAATGCTTTTTATGAAGGCACAGAGAAACTACCAGCTGTAGTCAATCATGATCACTAACAGGAAGTTAAGAGACCTCGGCCTTGGCAAGATAAGAGACATTTTGGAAGTTTCATCACCTCTGAATTAATCATCTAAGTGAGCGTATATAAATTTGACAACGTATGTATAATTTTGACCCTGTGTTGATTTCAGAAAAACCCCCCCCAAAAAAATTAAAACTTGTGCATCAAAATTCTAATATTTTTTTTTTAAATTAAAGATGTATGCTGTACAATCATTCTGCCACAGAAAAAGAACAGTTCAAAGAAATTACTGAAAGCCCAAATGTTGCCATGACATTCATATCCAAGATGACATTCATGTCACTGGACGCAAAACATAATGAATATATTTAAATGTGTTATGGAATTACGTATATATATATCGCTACATTTTAATCAAATTTAACTCCATTAGGTGAGTGATTTATCTAATTTAGTGTCATAAATGAGACACATTTCTGCACCTCTAACGTGGGTGTGAGTGAGTTAGATGTTGATCTATGTATACCAAAGGAGGTTTTATTTGACAAAGTATGATCTATGAATGCAGAGCTCTGCCGCTGAAGAGATTCAGTCTCATGGATATCCAGGACATTCTGCTCCAAAGTAAGTCACTGACATATGCCTAACACACACACACATGCATACATACACATTACAAAATAAAATAAAAAAAATTAAATGTATATGTACAGTGGAATGCAAAAGTTTGGGCACCCTTACTGAAAATGTCTGTTACTGTGAATAGTTAAGTGAGCAGAAGATGAACTGATCACCAAAAGGCATAAAGGGAAAGACGACACATTTCAGCATTTTCTGCAAGATTTGTGTATTATTTTTGTTTTGTACAATTAGAGAGTGAAAAAAGAAAAGGAACACCATACGAAAGTTTGAGCACCCCAATACATTTGAGTTCTCAGGTAACTTTTACCGAGGTTCCAGACCTTAATTAGTTTATTGAGCTGTGACTTGTTCAAATTCTTCGTTAGGAAAGGTCAGATGATGCAGATTTCAAAGCTGTATAAATTCTCTGACTCCTCAAACTTGTCCCTAAAATCAACAGCCATGGGCTCCTCTAAGCAACTCCCTCGCATTCTGAATAATAAAATAATTGATGCTCACAAAGCAGGAGAAAGCTACAAGAATGTAGCAAAGTGTTTTCAGGTAGCTGTTTCCTCAGATTGTAATGTTATTAAGAAATGGCAGTTAATAGAAACAGTGGGGATCAAGCTGAGAAAAGATGAAGAAAACTTTCTGAAAGAACTGCTCATTGGATTGCTAGAAAGGCAAATAAAAACCCGTTTGACTGCAAAAGGCCTTCAGAAAGATTGAGCAGACCCTGGAGTGGTGGTGCACTGTTCTACTATGCAGCGACACCTGAACAAATATGACCTCCATGGGAGAGTCATCAGAAGAAAACCTTTCCTGCGTCCTAGCCACAAAATTCAGCATCTGAAGTTTGCAAATGAACATCTAAGCAAGCCTGATGCATTTTGGAAACAATTCCTGTGGACTGATGAAATCAAAATAGAACTTTTTGGCCACAATGTGCAAAGGTATTTTGGGAGGAAAAAAGGGTGCCGAATTCCAGGAAAAGAACACCTCTCCAACTCTGAAGCATGGGTGTGGATCGATCATGCTTTGGGGGTGTGTTGCAGCCAGTGGCACAGGGCACATTTCATTGGTCGAGGGAAGCATGGATTCAAATAAATACCAGCAAATTTTGGAAGCAAACGTCACACCATCTGTAAAAAAGTTGAAGTTAAGAAGAGGATGGGTCCTACAATAAGACGATGATCCAAAACACACCTCAAAATCTACAATGGAATACCTCAAAAGGCACAAGCTGAAGATTTTGCCCTGGCCCTCACAGTCCCCTGACCTAAACATAATTGAAAATCTGTGGATAGATCTCAAAAGAGCAGTGCATGCAAGACAGCCCAAGAAACTTGTAGAACTGGAAGCCTTTTGCAAGGATGAATGTGTGAAAATCCCCCAGGTAAGAACTGAAAGATTATTAGCTGGCTGCAAAAAGTGTTAGATTAGATTAGATAAAACTTTATTGATCCCTTTGGGCGGGTTCCCTCAGGGAAATTAAGATTCCAGCAGCATCATTACAGATAAACAGAGAAAAGAAATGGAGAAAACTTCTAGATAAATTAAAATAAATTATTTACTTACATATACAAATATAAAAAGAATAAGATATGGGAAAGAGAGGAAGGGGGGCGGTGGCAGGAGAGATATTGCACTTTATATTGCACATTGTCCGGTATTGCTTATTGTTAGGCTAGGCTACTGCTCCTTCCCGTCCTCTGTCCTCCTGTTACCCCTCCTCCCCCCCAGAGAGGAGTTGTACAGTCTGATGGCGTTTACAAGCTGTGATACTTGCCAAAGGGGGTGTTACTAGGTACTACCCATGCAGGGTGCCCAAACTTTTGCTTTGGGCCCTTTTCCATTTTTATCATTTTGAAAATGTTAAAGAAGAAAAAAAATTGTTTTTGCTTAAAATATAAAGGGAATGAGTCAACTTTAACTTTATACCTTTTGAAGATCATTTCATCTTCAACTTGCTTAACTGTTCACAGTAACAGCAATTTTGACCAGGGGTGCCCAAACTTTTGCATACCACTGAATATGTGTAGATAAAGGGAGAACATTGCCAACTTGACATTGTGGATAGCAATTGAAATAATCATCATTGCATAATAATGAAGTGCACAGGGAAAACATTTTTCTTGGTGGAATAATTTTGGACTCATGTGCAATATTGAATTACTCATGTTCTGCCACGTCTGGGATGTAGACTGCGTCCTCCTGTGAGGGATGAGCCATAAACACAACATCCAGACCCTCAAAGCCTCCTTCTCGCAGTAAGTCCACCTTCCCACCTCCATCCTCTTCTGCAGGAGTCCCCAACACAGTTATCTAATAATTCAGACAATTCATCAGACATTCCTTAAACTAGATGTTTGAAAATTATAGCTCAGTGCATGATCTTAATGAACTGCATATTAAATCAATGACATCAGTCCGTATACATGAGTGACAAATTAAAGGAAAATAAACCATGGCTCTGTAACTGCAAATGAGTATTTTTCTCCTGATTGATCACCTTTAACCTATGATGAAACGTTTCTATCCTAATGGGAGTGGTCTGATTCAGGATGACCCCACCCCCATCCACAAGGCACGAGGGTGTATGGAATCATTTGCTGAATCATATGCCATGAGCTTTACTTTGAATTGAACACCGATGGTAGATTTTGGAGTGATGTGTTAGACAGCAAGTTGTGTGTGGCAGAATGGCATTCGTTACTCCAGTACAGTTCTGGAGACTTGTATTATCTGTGGCAAAGTGCACTGAAGCTGTCTAACCCCTTATCAAGGCGCATTGTTAGTTTTTCTTTTAATTTGAAATTTATTTCAAATGTATTATATACATTGGCATGCTAGCCAATGCTGCCATTTACATATAACATTTGTTTTATATCATCGAATAGTTTTATACACGGCGGCACAGTGGTGTAGTGGTTAGCGCTGTCGCCTCACAGCAAGAAGGTCCGGGTTCGAGCCCCGTGGCCGGCGAGGGCCTTTCTGTGTGGAGTTTGCATGTTCTCCCCGTGTCCGCGTGGGTTTCCTCCGGGTGCTCCGGTTTCCCCCACAGTCCAAAGACATGCAGGTTAGGTTAACTGGTGACTCTAAATTGACCGTAGGTGTGAATGTGAGTGTGAATGGTTGTCTGTGTCTATGTGTCAGCCCTGTGATGACCTGGCGACTTGTCCAGGGTGTACCCCGCCTTTCGCCCGTAGTCAGCTGGGATAGGCACCAGCTTGCCTGCGACCCTGTAGAAGGATAAAGTGGCTAGAGATGATGAGATGAGTTTTATACACTTGTCGTATGACATATTTTTGTATACAAAACATCTTTGATTTGGGTCATTCCATGCCAAATCAACAATAGGTTATGCTCGACCATCTCAGATTTCAATGAAATTTGGAGGGCTCAGAGATACTATTAAAAGAAGTTAATCCCCAAAACTTGAGCTTCCTATCACCAATAGTTTCAGAGATACAGGCATTTGAATTTTTCTATTTTTTTGCATTTTGCTCAAAACATACATATTTCAAAGTGCAATATAATCTTTATTATGCAAGATAGAAACCTAAAATTTTGCACAGAGAGACTCAATGTCTTGTACTACAAGCGTCAACTTAGAATTTCAATGGTCATTGTATATTAGATGGTGATTTTAACAAGGAAATTAAAAAGACAAATTTGCATTTTTTGCATTTTTTAACTCATTCTGGAAGCTTGCCTGTGGCAGTAATGCTTAAACTAAGAATGTTATTCAAATCTACACAGAAATATCTACCAATTTCAGTTTTACCAAGTCTCCACTATTCCTAGTTTGTCTGTAATAGGGTTTTGAAATTCGCCGATTTCTAAAACATGCCATTTTCAGTAGCAAGAAATCCAATGTGGGATAGCAGTTAGGAACTTGTACATTTTTTTCAGTAATCCCCAAGACCCATATTTTATATTTCCAAATTTTTGTTCTGTGTCTCTCAAGTATTTTTAAACTACAGGGGTTTAAAAAATCCATTTTCACCAAATTCGAATTTTTGATACATTTTCATATAACTGATATTTGAGGGTTAATAAATGCTTCAGTAAGGCTCAAGTAGGTTAGGAGACATGTTTCTTCCTCAATTTTAAATAAAATTTAAATTAATGCTCAGTATTAATTATTTGTAAATTGATTTTAATCTAAGACTGTGTAACATTAGCAATCAATGACCAGCTATTGTGTACCAGTCAACAGCCAGCCTTATCAATATCAACACAGCACAATAGGTGACCTTTGATACCAGAACAGGTGGCTCATATCTTATAGTTTGAGTCTGTAAACTGCATACTTGTTCAGATAACATTATATTGCTTGGATTATATTGAATACATTGTAATACAGAGCACTGAGAAAATTTACCAATGTTTATTAACTGAATGTGTTTCTTTGCAAGGATTGGATATTTTGAATAGTTGACTAGGGAATTTAATTGTAGTTGCTTTCAATTTGAGATCAGTATAAATGAGTTTGTTCTTAGACATCTAGAAATGGCTGAACTTCCTCCCTGTTCTATAGGAATTGGACTAAAGAAAGATTCTGACTGCCATAAACTAACATACAACAGAAATTGTAAGTTAAGTGATTTATATGAAAAATGACTGACTTCTTTAGTTTTTATATATATATATTTACTGAAAAATGTGAAATATTCATGTTATTTAGCTTATTTCAAAATGATAATATTTTTAAAACCATATTTCTGTGACATGAACACAAGTAAAATGTTTCCTTATCTATACAAATCATTTAGTTGTATTTATCAGTCCTTAATCATCAATAAAATGGAAATATCAAAAATTCGAATTTGGAAAAAATGGATTTTTTAAACACCTGTAGCTCAGAAATACTTGAGAGACACAGAACAAAAACTTGGAAATATAAAATATGGGTCTAGGAGATTACTGAAAAAAAATTACAAGTTCCTAACTGCTATCCCACATCCATGCTACTGAAAATGGCATGTTTTAGAAATCGGCGAATTTCAAAACCCTATTACAGACAAACTAGGAATAGTGGAGACTTGGTAAAACTGAAATTGGTAGATATTTCTGTGTAGATTTGAATAACATTCTTAGTTTAAGCATTACTGCCACAGGCAAGCTTCCAGAATGAATTAAAAATGCAAAAAATGCAAATTTGTCTTTTTAATTTCTTTGTTAAAATCACCATCTAATATACAATGACCATTGAAATTCTAAGTTGACGCTTGTAGTACAAGACATTGAGTCTCTCTGTGCAAAATTTTAGGTTTCTATCTTGTATAATAAAGATTATATTACACTTTGAAATATGTATGTTTTGAGCAAAATGCAAAAAAATCGAAAAATTCAAATGCCTGTATCTCTGAAACCGTTGGAGATAGGAAGCTCAAATTTTGGGGATTAACTTCTTTTAATAGTATCTCTGAGCCCTCCAAATTTCATTGAAATCTGAGATGGTCGAGCATAAATTTGTCAGATATTTGTTGATTTGGCATGGAATGACCCTATTATTATTATTATCAGTAGGCCTATTATCATTACTAGGCTATTGCTATAACTGGGAATTGGCACTAGACCTCTGATATGAATTTATGCTTTATTGTTATAATTACTAGGCCTAATAATAGGCATATCATCTGCATGTTTTACAGAAGCTTGCAGGTAGGCGATGTTAATGTGAGACCTGAGCCTGCTTTGCCTTGCAAAGATCCTCAATTCTTGGTGCAATGTCTGATAAACATAGCCTCAAATCATCCTCGATTTGTGCACGATTGTGGTATTTTGTTTTGAGTGCAGTCATCTTTGAGAATCCTGCCTCACACAAATATGTGGGCGTGAAAGGGAGGAGAATCTTCAAGGCGACGTCACAGAGTTGAGGGTATTCCTGAATCAGTGCTGCCCAGAATGACGAAAGAGGGCAGGAGGTAAAAAGTTCCTTCAGCCTACTGTCACTCTTCAGCTCAATAAGCTGTTCCTGCATATCAATTGACAGCTCGTTTGCTGTGCACACAAATGGATCTCGAACCCATGCAAAAGAGCGATAATCCTCTTTAAAGTATGTCGCAAATTCTTTTCTCATTGCAGACAGGTGCTCAGACACTGACTGAAATAGAGAGGAGAAATTGTGTGACGTGCCTGCATCAGTGATAAAGTCTGCAAGGCTGGGGAACATGTCGCACTTCCCTCGACTGATGCAGCCATGCCAGAGGTCAATTTTTTGTGTGAAGGCGTCCACTCTGTCTGCAAGGAGCAAAATATGAGTTTCGCGGCCTTGCAGAGACAGGTTGAGGCCATTCAAACAGTCAAATATATCGACCAAATAGGACGGCGATGCTTCGCCAGATCTGATTTGATTTCTGTCAAAAAGCACTTCACCTCCTCTCGCAGCTCATACAACCGCTGCAACACCCGCCCCCTGGAGAGCCAGCAAACTTCAGTGTGCAGAAGCAGCTGTTCGTGCCCTGACCCCATCTCCTGGCAGAGGACCCCAAACAAGCGAGAGTTTAGCAGCCGTGATTTGATTAGATTTGTCATTTTCACGGATTGGTTCAGCACGGAGTCAAAGAGAACCGGCATTTTTTTAGCAGCTAATACTTCGTGATGGACCATACAATGTGTCCATTTCACAAGTGGAGCTACTTGCTGAACACGAGCACCTAGGCCACGCTCGCGGCCCGTCATTGCCCGTGCACCATCCGTACATAGGCCAACACATCGGTCCCAAACCAAACCATTTTCATGGATAAAAATATCAAGGACATTGAAGATGGCTTCTCCTGTAGTGTGCGACTGAAGAGGCCGGCAAAACAGGACATCCTCCTCAATCGCCTTGTCACGCAGGTACCTGACACAGGCGAGGAGCTGTGCCTGCCCAGCAATATCAGTGGATTCGTCCAGCTGCAGCGCGTAGTAAGGACTCTGTTTTATGAACTCTATGAGTTGCTCTCTGATGTCATTAGACATGTCTGAAATCCTCCTAGCGACTGTGTCATTGGACAGTAGTACTGCACCGAGTTTGGCTGCTGCACTATCTCCTATCATTATTCTGCACATGTCTTGTGTGGCCGGCAAAATGAGAGTCTCGGCCATTGTATGCGGTATACCCAGTTTAGCTATTCTTTTGGCCACTACATGCGATGTCTCCAAACACTGTTTGTTTAGACACAGTGCTGCGCACTGAAATGACTGCCTGTTGCTGATGGAGGCCATCAAGCTTTTATTTTAAAATATTCTGCTGGTTTATCTTTAATAGCAGCATGTTTTGTTTCGAGGTGCCTTTTAAGTTTGCAGGGCTTCATGCTGTCGTTTGCTAGCACCTCGGCACACACGACACACTGAGGTCTCAGATCAGCTGTGACTGTAAATCCAAACTGCAGGTATGCTTCATCGTACCTTCGAAGCTTTTTTGCAGTTGGTGGTGCGTCAGTTGCCTTGTTGGTCCTCACTAGAAATCTCTCCATTTTTGTTAATTATAATTTGGATGTGTGGCTATGTTAAGAGACAAGTATCGGGGACTAATCAGACGGGACTTACGCACGTTCTTTAATGCAAGTGTTTAACAATTTTGCAGGCAATACCAATTTTATTTGAAGACTTAAGATTGTAGTCCTGAGTGAGTGTGTGATTGTCTTAGTCGCGTGTGTCGTATGTGTTGCAACACGGTGAAAAAGGCAGAGGCTTATCCTATTAGCTAAGTGCACGCTTAGCAGTTAAAAAATAGCTAGGGCTGAGATTGGGATAGTCTTTAAAAAGACTTTTTGTGGTATTAGTCTTTAAAAAGACTGTTTGGGTTTGAAGTAAAAGCCTAAAGTAGATCAATATCAACACTGATAACAGAGACTAGCGAGAGCTGGCACAAGCGAACTTGGCAAGAGACTGGACTAGAGTGAATGAAGCTCAATGCGTGTGCAGACGCTTATATAGTAGGCTAGCCTAGCAGTTACGTGACATCGCGTCACAGGCTCAAAATACTACCCCCTGTATTGGTAAATTTGAAATGAAACTGTGCGGTTGATTTGTTTCTGTGTTATAATAGTCCAACCACTTGCATTTTCGACATGGGAATTTTCGTGATTTTTTTTCCTGATCTTTTCCCCCTCATCCTAGCCTACTTGCGCCCCCCCAGGGGGGCGGGCCCCACCGGTTGAGAACCACCGACTTAGATTGACAACAAGGTACTTACAGTTTTGGTTTGAGGAATGACATGCGACCTTTGACCTGGATTTTCATGTGGTTACAAAGTGGTTACAAAGTGGCCTGGTGACATTTATTGGTAAACTACAAAACTAGAAATTAATACAAACAACAATGAATGATAAACAAAATGTGATCTACGAAAATACTTAAAGTGGAACATAAAGATTTTCTGAAACAGGTTAAACATTATCAGTTCATTTGTTTACAAATATTAGAATTACTTCCTCATTTACGTAAACACCGACATCGATATATTTATATAAAAGATATTTTGTACTAAATATAAGTATACGTAAAACAAATTTTAAATAACTGTTTTGTTAACTTAACACCACATACCGATTAATTAATTAATTAATTAATTAATTAATTAATTTTTTAAATAAATAATCATCTGGGTGTCAATAACTGGACAAAGATGTCAATACTTGTGGAATGGTGTCATGTGATCGAATATGCTAAGTAATCGGGAATCAACTCGTTTTCTTTCCAGTGGAAGTTTTGAGCAATTATTCATGCACAATTCACATATTGAAAGTGTTTTCTACTTTTGCAATGGCCAAAAGATCATTAAGGTGTCGATAATTGTAGCCGCCGCTCTACATATTTTCCTTCCAGATAATAGTTACACTGGGGTTTCTATCATCGGGTCTCAGAAAACCTGAACCAAAAAAAAAAAACTACAGTAAATGTATTTTTGCAAATCTTTGTAACCTAACCCCAAATATTTGCATAAAAAATTCTTGAATGGGAACAAATCACATCTAGGCTTGATTGACACACCTTGATTGGCACAGGCCACGCCTCCCTGCTCTCCAGCGCCGACTTCAGGCCCACTGCTGCTGCAGCTCCGCTCTCTGCGATCAGGTTGTGGCCGCACGCGTGGCCGATACCAGGCAGAGCATCATACTCACACAGGAAGCCCACATTAACCCCAGACCCACTATCTGCTCCACCCACAGGTCCCCACGTGGCCCGAAAAGCTGTTCCGAGTTTATAGTGTGCCTCCACGGTCCACCCTGTCTCCTGTGTGAAAAAGTGGACCAGAGTGTCATGGGCTTGTCTTTCCTCATACGCCAATTCTGGGTGACTCCATATTGCGTCTCCTAATCGATGGAGTTTGTTCTTGGCTTCGTCAATGGAACAGCAAACCTGCTGCTTCAGTGCTTGGAGTTTTTCAGCCATTCTGTAACAATGCACCAAGAAATGAGACACAAGCTCAGTGTCTTAGTGCTCTATCTTATTACTTTATGAGCTAAAAAAAAAAAAAAACTTAAAGCAGACTTTAGCAGAGATCAAGGTGTCACTGCTCATAAAAAATCTGACAGGTCAGCACTTAACTCCCACACGCTTTTCCCTACCTGTCACATGAGCTGTTTTCTGTAATGTGAAGGAGGAACCAGCACTGAGCTCTATATAAACTCTGGAGGGCTCATAGTCAATTCCCCGCTGCACAGAGTGAAGCCATCTGGCCGCCATCTTACCACTCCCATAGCATGTATTTGGTTTACGTGTTAAACCATTGTATCTGATCCGATTTGCCCCAAGAAAAGTATCTCCAGACTTTTTCCCCCTTTCATTGGCTCCTCTTATTTTCTCAACTTTACCACCATTCCTTACATATCTTTATAGAGTTCCGCTTCACTGTTATTGTCTTTTTTCTTTCCCAGTTCAGTCTCTGATCATATTTTGAAGGTCTCTTTTACTACTATAATTATATCCAAAGGAGATTATTTCAGTTTTTCTGAAAAAGATTACATTAAAAAAAAAAATCATGGTTAACAACTCGAAAACAGGAATTACATCACAGAGTCATACACTGCATCCACCTGGTTCCCACTGAGCTGGCCTCCATGTAATTCTACTGCAGTTAATGAAAACTTGAAACTCATCTCATCTCATTATCTCTAGCCGCTTTATCCTGTTCTACAGGGTCGCAGGCAAGCTGGAGCCTATCCCAGCTGACTACGGGCGAAAGGCGGGGTACACCCTGGACAAGTTGCCAGGTCATCACAGGGCTGACACATAGACACAACCATTCACCCTCATTCACACCTACGGTCAATTTAGAGTCACCAGTTAACCTAACCTGCATGTCTTTGGACTGTGGGGGAAACCCATGCCGACACGGGGAGAACATGCAAACTCCACACAGAAAGGCCCTTCCGGCCATGGGGCTCGAACCCGGACCTTCTTGCTGTGAGGCGACAGCGCTAACCACTACACCACCGTGCCGCCCTGCTACTAGAACATGAGAAAGTAAAATCAGGCATAAAGAGGATAATAATGGAATTTTGGAACAAAGCAAGATCTGAGGATGCTTTTGGTAGCAATTGGGAACTTTTTTAAATTTAAAGCTGGTCAGTACTTGAGAAATTATGGCAGTACCTTAACCAAAAGTTGTAGATTGGAAGAAAAGAGGGTGGTCTCTAAAATAATTTTATTGTCCCAGAAGAACCCTGCTGACATGTCAGAAGAAGAAAGACTAGATTTGATTTTGGAACAAATTAAACTAAATTAAATTTACTTAAGGGTGGCACAGTGGTGTAGTGGTTAGCACTGTCGCCTCACAGCAAGAAGGTCCTGGGTTTGAGCCCAGCGGCCGGCAAGGGCCTTTCTGTGTGGAGTTTGCATGTTCTTCCCGTGTCTGCGTGGGTTTTGTCCGGGTGCTCCAGTTTCCCCCATAGTCCAAAGACATGCAGGTTAGGTTAACTGGTGACTCTAAATTGACCGTAGGTGTGAATGTGAGTGTGATGACCTGGCGACTTGTCCAGGGTGTACCCCGCCTTTCGCCCGTAGTCAGCTGGGATAGGCTCCAGCTTGCCTGCGACCCTGTAGAAGGATAAAGCGGCTAGAGATAATGAGATGAGATGAAATTGACCGTAGGTGTGAATGGTTGTTTACTGTATCTCTGTGTTAGCCCTGCGATAACCTGGCGATTTGTCCAGGGTGTACCCCGCCTCTTGACCATAGTCAGCTGGAATAGGCTCCAGCTTGCCTGCGACCCTGTAGAACAGGATAAGCAGCTACAGATGATGGATAGATGGATGGAAATTTACTTAAACAAGGCTAAAGGTGCCTTTGTAAGGTCAAGGAAGAAATGGATTGAGAAGGTGAACAGAATTCAGCCTATTTTTTCAACCTAGAAAGACATCACGGGAAGCTCAATTCAATCCAATGATTCAGTATTAACGGCACTGTTACTGACGAGCCAAGTAAAATAGCAGAATTTTGTTCCAATTCCTATAGCAATTTGTACAAAACCAAATATTGTCATCATTCAACAACTACGTTCTTGAACTCTCTGAACAACGTCGCCCAAATCACTGAAGATGACAGAGAAATGTGTGGTGAAACTATAACTTTACAGGAAGTCATCTATGCAATCAAACATCTCAAAACTAACAAATCTCCTGGAGTTGATAGCCTTTCTGCAGAATTTTATCAGACCTTTACAGAAGATCTAGCTCCCTTTCTGCTTAAGGTAATGCTAGAAAGTGTGGAACAGGGAACTCTACCTCCTACACTGACACAAGGCCTGATTACTTTAATCCCCAAACCCAAAAAGGATCCCCTACTTATTGATAATTGGCGACCAACTTTGTTACTGAACAATGACTACAAAGTCTTTGCTTCAATATTTGGTAAACAGCTTAAAAATGTCTTGGATCCAATTATCGACGAGACCTTGTCTGGATTTATGAGGAGGAGACATATCTCCCATAATATTGGGCTTGTTTTAGACGTAATCGATTATTCATTCTTGTGTCCTGACAAGAGTCTGATCATCTTCCTGGACTTCTATAAAGCCTTTGATACTATAGAACATAACTTTATATTTCAAACAAACGATTTGGAGAATTTTTTTGTAAAGCCGTTAAAACTATGTATTCCAAAGGCAACAGCTCCATCAGACTAAAAAACGGGACTTCCCCGAGATTTGAATTACAGCGGGGCATCCGGCAGGGCTGCCCCGCATCTCCCTATCTATTCATTCTATGCACACAACTACTTTCCATCCATATTAAAAATAGCCCATTAAAAGGTATCTTCATCGCAGATAGAGAAATTATAATTAGCCAGCTGACATACGATACTACATTATTCTTAAAACATGCTACTCAAGTTCCCATTGCTATCCAAACAATAGATCTATTCTCTGCAGCTTCTGGGCTTTGCTTAAACCTGAAGAAATGTGAGCTATTTCCTCTTAAAGACTGTAACACTCCCCACATCTGCAACATACCAATCAAAGACAAGCTTAATTATCTCGGGATTACTATTGTGAGAAATCAGGTAGATAGATGCTCTGAAAACTTTCATTTAATTATTGATAAGACAAGGAAAAAACTTAAGCAATGGCTTCAGAGAGATTTATCCTTGAAAGGACGAATATTCCTGACAAAGGCAGGAGGATTATCCCGTCTTACAGCTATCTGTCGACCAGCTCTGTAATGCCATTGATAAGTTACTATTCAATTTTATTTAGGAAAACAAGATACATTATGGGTGGCATGGTGGTGTAGTGGTTAGCGCTGTCGCCTCACAGCAAAAATCCTGGGTTCGAGCCCCAGGGCCGGCGAGGGCCTTTCTGTGTGGAGTTTGCATGTTCTCCCCGTGTCCACGTGGGTTTCCTCCGGGTGCTCCGGTTTC
Organism: Neoarius graeffei; assembly: GCF_027579695.1. Lineage (NCBI taxonomy): Eukaryota > Metazoa > Chordata > Actinopteri > Siluriformes > Ariidae > Neoarius > Neoarius graeffei. Next base: position 27,623,407 of record NC_083570.1, read on the forward strand.
CCCCACAGTCCAAAGACATGCAGGTTAGGTTAACTGGTGACTCTAAATTGACCGTAGGTGTGAATGGTTGTCTGTGTCTATGTGTCAGCCCTGTGATGACCTGGCGACTTGTCCAGGGTGTACCCCGCCTTTCGCCCGTAGTCAGCTGGGATAGGCTCCAGCTTGCCTGCGACCCTGTAGAAGGATAAAGCGGCTAGAGGAGATGAGATGAGAAGATACATTATGTGAGAGAGTCTGTTATGAACACTTATGATTCTGATGGTCTAAACTTTATTTTACTACCCTTAATAATACCTTTAAAATTAATTGGATAAAACAGTTTCTACATAATCCCACATCCACATGGAACTTTATATCCAGGTACATTTTCTCTACGATTGGAGGCCTTGAAATAGACCTGCTTTTATGTGATTATAAAATAGAGAAACTTCACCTAATCCTGTCCAATTTCCATAAACAAAAGCTCTTGGCATTGTCATTAATTTATAAACACAACTTCTCCCCACATAGATGCTTCATCTGGAATAATCAGCACATTAAATATAAAAATAAATCTTATTTTTCCAATCCTGGTTCAATAACAACATAATTCTAGTTACCCAGCTACTCAATGATAATGGAATTCTGCTAAATTATTCTGAGTTCCTCCAAACATTTAGTGTTCCTGTTATCCCCAAAAGAGTTTGCCATTGTAATGGATGCCATTCCCTCTGGTATCCTAACTCTTCGAAGAGGGGCTGAAAAACGGTTTGTTTACCATCTCTGGATCCCACATTGACCTCGGTGGGTCATGTATGCTTCTCTGTTACATCCAAGAACAATAATCTCGATATTCACGCATTATTCCAGGGAGATATCACCACTGTTCCGTCTGTGGTTCAGTACTGGACTGGTCTTGTTGATGACCTGAACTGGAGCAGTGTGTGGAACCTCCCATACAGATACTTCCTTACAAACAAAGTAAGGGAGGTGTCTTTATCCTGCCACGCATTATATGCTTAAGTAGGAGAGATATTTGTGTGGACTGTTCATTGTGTGAGACGGACCCGGAAACAATAATGCACCTGTTCTAGCAATGTCCCTTTACCATCACGTTCTGGACAGAAATAACCTGGTATGTTACAGCCAAGCTTGACTCTGATTTTTCTCTGTGTTGGAAATATGTACTGTTTGGTTTCCATAACAACAAAAGCAAAAACCAGAAAGAGTTATATATAATAAACTTGTTGATCATTTTAGGAAAATACCATATTCATAAAGCCAAGTTTAGTTCAAAATCTTCATTTATAGGCTTCACAAAGGAAACTGAACAGTATATCAAAATCATCTCTGACTCTATAAACAAGAGAGCTACTAAAACTTTTCATTTGTGCTCATTATTTAATGTTTTTAATTTGAAAACTCCCCCAGGCTCTTGGTTTGTGTGTGTATTAATAACTGTATTTGTATTTTGTTGCTGTTATTTCCAATAAGGATTATAAAAAAAGTTCCCACTGAGCTCTTTTTTTTTATTGAAACAAAAGAATACAGTGCAACGACAAACTCACTACAATACATTACTCAAGTGCCCTTGACTGTTTATTTGCACCAATTTACGTGTGTATGTATGTATGTATGTATATATGAGTGTTTAGCCTACATCCAGTTCTTATCTAGAGTGTTTTATACTGTTTATATTGTCTGAGTGTTTAGTCTTTGTCTAGTTCTTATCTAGTGTTTACACTGTTTATTTATACTGTTTATATTGTTTGTCTGAGTGTTTAGTCTATGTCTAGTTCTTATCTAGAGTGTTTATATTGTTTGTTTTTTCAATTATTCTATTTTTATTTATTGCATTGCCTGTTTGCACCGTGGGTCAGAGAGGACTGAAATTTCATCTGTGCTCTATGTTGAGCATGTATAGCATATTTGACAAAGTGGACTTGACTTATCAATTCTATCAAAATCCCCCCTCCTCTAATGAGTGGATTAAAGGTATGTAAGATAAATAAAATAAATAAAAGAAAACAAATATAACAAGGGGTTAGCACAACTGATATTACAATATAAGTGAGCATAAGTTCTTATGTTCCCACTGAGCTCATCAGAGTGAAGCCATCTGGCCGCCATCTTACCACACCCCATCGGCTTCACTCTCCCTGTGTCCGAAATCGCTTACTCGTTCACTACTCCCTATATAGGGACTTACTATATACCCTCCCTGTGTCCGAGATCACTCACTCGTTCCCTACGCCCTATATAGGGAATTACTATATGGAGACCTATACAGTGAGCTCATTGGTAAAATGAAAAAACGCTTTCGGACACTTGTCCGTCGCGCTGGTATTTACGTCATTACTGTCGCACAATTAAAACGTACAAGATCAGGCGGCATTGAGATTTCAAAATAATAAATACATGCATGTATTTTTGCGATAAATACAGATTACACTGAGCTTATTTCCCACATTAATCAATACAAAGTACCTGCATCTTTCAGTTCTTTTAAAGCAAGAACTTTAATCTTCTTTGCCGCTGCCTTTTATTAAATCAAATTTGAGACCTTTGATTTCTTTCAGCGCGACCGCAATGCATGATGGGATATATTGCTTTGGTTAGTGACCATCGGTTGTACACTACTTTTCGTGATGCATTGTGGGATACTTTGAGTGCACTATATAAAGTGTAATCCTCACCTAGTTTCGGACAGCACTACAAAATGGCGTCCCCACTATCTAGTGCCCTATATGGTGAGTAGGGAGCGATTTCGGACACAAGGCCTGTCTTTGCACGGGAAGGAAAAAACTTCCGGTCTTTGTCGTTCTCCGAAAAAAGGGAAAGTGAAAATGCAAACAAAAATGCAAGTGATAGTGGAAAATTGTATGTAGAGAAAATGAAAAAGATTACGTAAAGAAAAAAATCGCGGCAAACAAACTCGAAAACAGGAATTACGTCAGTCATACACTGCACTAATCTGGTTCCCACTGAGCTCGTCAGAGTGAAGCCATTTGGCCGCCATCTTACCACACCTCATTGGCTTATGCGTTAAACCGTCATATCTGATCAAATTCTCCCCAAGAAAGGTATTTTCCTGAATCCCCCCTTCTTCACTACTTTTATTTTCTCCACTTTACTCACATTCCTTACATATCTTTATATCACTCCCCTTCACTGTTATTGTTTTTTTTCTTTTCTGGTCCAGTCTCTGATCACTTTTTTTGAACGGCTGTTTTACTACTATAATTATTTCAACGGAGATTAAGTTTTTCTCTTGTATATAGTTTATCTATCTATCTATCTATCTATCTATCTATCTATCTATCTATCTATCTATTATTATACCAACACAAAGGCTGTACAATACTTCCTTTCTATTTAGGACAGTTGTTGAAACAGGATTATTTTCTCATGTTATTTGCCATTTTCACTTCATTCTCATGTCTTAACAATATTTATTGGTCACATTGGTCGCAAGCTGCATAAATTATGTGACAGTGAATGATCAATAAATACTGTTAAGACATGACTGTGAGAATGAAGTGAAAATGGCAAATAACATGAGAAAATAATCCCGTTTCAACGACTGTCCTAAATCTAAAGGAAGTGTTGTATAGCCTTTGTGTTGGTTAAATAAATAGATAGATAGGTAGAAGAAATATATCAAAGAGAAAGGTAGATTGTATAAGAGAAACTGAAATGTCCATTGAATATAATTATAGTAGTAAAAGAGATGTTCAAAAAAGATCAGAGACTGGACTGGAAAAGAAAAAAACAACAGTGAAGCGGGACGCTATAGAGATATGTAAGGAATGGGGGTAAAGTTGAGAAAATAAGAGGAGCCAATGAAAGGGGAAAAAAGTCAGGAGATACTTTTCTTGGGGCAAATCGGATCAGATACAATGGTTTAACACAGGGGTTTTCAAAGTGTGGGAGAGTCAGCCCCCCTCAGAGAGCAAATAAACAACCGCGCCCCCCCTTACAATTTTTGTTGTTGCTAATGTTCCATTCGTATTTTTAAAAAATGGTTGTTGTACACATTATTTTTTTCTTTTTCACATTTTAAACATCTGTGCTTTTTAAAACATCTTGTTTTACACATTTTAAACATCTCATAGCATCGTTAGCTAGCACCTCTTGGCAGACAACACACTGTAGCAGTGGAGCATCTTCAGATCCAGTCCATGAAAATCCAAACTTTAAATAATCGTGGTCATACTTCCTTCTTTTTCCAGTCCCCCAGGATTTCGCGGGCCTTTTTTGTGATTGTTGCGGGCTAAAATGTCTGTTGCGGGGGTTTTCCAAAAAAAATTGCGATGAAAGTTGCGGTGTTTTTTAGGTTTTTGTTACGATTACATTGCGGGAGGAAGTGAAAGTTGCGAGAAATTGTTGCGATTTTCTCTTTTTGTGATTAAAATTGAGTGATATGTTAAATATTAAGTTATTACTGTAAAACTATTGATTAAAAAAAACAAAGGCACTGAGAAATGGTCCTATAAACAACTTTACCAATATAAAAGATTACCAGGACTACAAAAATGCAGAAAAATAGGCTTTACTTATCCAAATGCACCTGTTGGTTCAAAAGTTAAAGTGCATAGAACCTCACAGCACAACATGAAGTTACCTTAAAATATAATATAAATGCCTCAGCTTTCATATAAGAAAAAAACTATTAATACTAGTACTGTGTGCAGGCAGTCTCTCCTGAAGACTAAATTAAACAATAATTATAAACTAATAAAATAAATGGCTCAGGCTTCATAGAAGAAAAAAAAACAATTTGAACAGAATCTCACAGTATGATGCTGAAGCTGCCTAAACAATGGAAAATAAAATACCATTTTGGCAAAAATGTTGGCATCCATTAATTTCTTGTATTAAGTAAAAAAAATAAATAAAGTGCACACAGTCCTTCACTGTAAACATAACACACTTTCAGTGTTGCCAGATACTGCTGACGTTTTCCAGTCCAAAATATGTTCAAAACCCGCCAAAATGCACTTGAAACCTCCCAATCTGGCAACACTGCACGCATGCTGCTTCTCTTGAACACACGGAAGTAAGGCGGAAGGTAGTTTGTCGACGTCACCTCAAGACGACGCCAATGATTGGTCAAATTTGCGGGAAAGTTGCGGTGATTGGATATAATTGCAACACCGCCCTGAATTCGCGGGGATTGGTTGAATTTGCGCTGAAGTTGCAAATCGCAACATCCTGGAGGCTCTGTTTCTTTGCTTGGCCCAGACTTTGTCTCCTCACTCACTGTAGCTTTAGGTACTAAAAATCGATCCATTTTGTCTCTCACGTTGCGCCCCCCCTGAAGAATTCTGGCGCCCCCCCAGGGGGGGCGCGCCCCACACTTTGAAAAGCCCTGGTTTAACACAAGCCAAATACATGCTATGGGAGTGGTAAGATGGCGGTCAGACGGCTTCACTCTGTGCAGCGGGGAATTGACTATGAGCTCTCCAGAGTTTATATAGAGCTCAGTGCTGGTTCCTCCTTCACATTACAGAAAACAGCTCACGTGACAGGTAGGGAAAAGCGTGTGGGAGTTAAGTGCTGACTTGTCAGATTTTTTTTATGAGCAGTGACACCTTTATCTCTGCTAAAGTCTGCTTTAAGTTTTTTTTTTAAGCTCATAAAGTCATAAGAGAGAGCACTAAGACACTGAGCTTGTGTCTCATTCAAGGGAGTAACTTTGATTTTGACATTGGTGGGGACACAAAAGTGATCCAAGGCAGAGCTTCCGAAAGGTGTTTTTTTTTCCCATTAGCAATCATAATTTCATGTCATGCAGATCTTATAGGTTAATGGTTAGGGAGTTGGTCTTTGGATCCCAGGGTTGCAGGTTCAAATCCCAACCTTACCTCTCCCTACATCTCCATCCATGGCTGAAGTGCAAGGCACCTAACCCAACGTTGCTCCAGGGACTGTAACCAATACCCTGTACCAAAATAGTAACAGTAAGTCGCTTCGGATAAAAGCGTCAGCTAAATGTAATGTAACTTTCATGTAATGAAAGTCAAGGAGGCAACTTCAGAGTTCTCAGCTTTACTCATGCAGGATGTTAAGGGCTGCAAAAGTGCAACATACTGTCAATTAACATACATCAAGAACATTGAAACACATAACTGTAACATGCAAGTACACAAATTAAATGTAAATGTGTTGGTTACTGATACTCAAACACAAGCAAATTAGTTTATACTGGTTGCTCCTATTTGAAAGAACCAAACATGCTGCAGTTACCAATATTTGTCTGTAGGTGGCAGTAAAGGACCATAGAGTTGTTGTATCTAGCCTAGCCTAGTAGCAGTGTTGCCAGATGCTGCTGACGTTTTCCAGCCCAAAATATGTTCAAAACCCTCCAAAATGCACTTGAAACCGCTCAATCCGGCAACACTGCCTAGTAGTAGTAGAAAGAGGTCTCTGTAAAACGGTGAACGCAGTAGATTCTGAAATGCAAGTCGCACATCTGCATGGCCATGCAGTAGCCTACATCGAACTACTTACATTCTGTAAAGCCATTAGGTCTATAAATTTAATATTCATTCATTGAGGATATTATCTAACACCAAGTTACATTGCTCCAGCATTCCTTTTCTCTGCAGCTATGCAGTAGCCTAGCTCTGATGCATCCTGTCATGTTGCTAAACCTGCCTAAGGAGCCGCAGCAATACTTTTATGACGGGTTTCCATACATCAAAAGGATTTTGTTGAGTTTTTAAAGCTCGACGGAAACCTTGCACTTACATTCTTGACTTTGAAGAAGAATGAACGAATGTCTCGTTTCTTGGGAGGGGGGCCGTCATCCATGATACTCAAGTCAGCATGCGAGTCGTAGCGCAAGCATGCATGGACATCGAAGTCCAGCTTAATTTGTAGGCTGACGGAGAGTAGGGGGTGCGTGGGGTAGGTCAGGTGTGTACGTGTGAGATTCGGGGGGTTGATGGGTGGGTAGTCATGGCTGCTGTGGGAAGTGTGCTGCTTTTACAGCAGATGGAGTGACAGCTGGGATAGCCAACCATGTAAGTTAGCGAGAAACAGGTAGCTAATCAGAGAATGATATCTACATTAGAGGGGGGATTATTAGCAGTGTCATACATTTAACCCTTTGTGTGCCATATAATCATTGCTTAGGTTAGGACATCGGTTTTATTGATCGTGATTACACAGTAGCGGCTGAATATTGGTAGGGACACGTCCCTAGCGTCCCTACCCAAAATTATGCCCTAGGTCTCATTTCTTGGTGCATTGTTACAGAATGGCTGAAAAACTCCAAGCACTGAAGCAACAGGTTTGCTGTTCCATTGACGAAGCCAAGAACAAACTCCATCGATTAGGAGACGCAATATGGAGTCACCCAGAACTGGCGTATGAGGAAAGACAAGCCCATGACACTCTGGTCCACTTTTTCACACAGGAGACAGGGTGGACCGTGGAGGCACACTATAAACTCGGAACAGCTTTTCGGGCCACGTGGGGACCTGTGGGTGGAGCAGATAGTGGGTCTGGGGTTAATGTGGGCTTCCTGTGTGAGTATGATGCTCTGCCTGGTATCGGCCACGCGTGCGGCCACAACCTGATCGCAGAGAGCGGAGCTGCAGCAGCAGTGGGCCTGAAGGCGGCGCTGGAGAGCAGGGAGGCGTGGCCTGTGCCAATCAAGGTGTGTCAATCAAGCCTAGATGTGATTTGTTCCCGTTCAAGAATTTTTTTATGCAAATTTTTGGGGTTAGGTTACAAAGATTTGCAAAAAAAAAAAAATTACTGAAGGCTATTATTTAAAACAAATTGTTCAGGTTTTCTGAGACCCGATGATAGAAACCCCAGTGTAACTATTATCTGGAAGGAAAATATATAGAGCGGCTGCTACAATTATCGACACTTTTGGCCATTGCAAAATTAGAAAACACTTTCAATACGTAAATTGTGCATGAATAATTACTCAAACTTCCACTGGAAAAAAAAATGAGTTGATTCCCTATTACTTAACGTATTAGATCATGTGACACCATTCCACAAGTATTGACACCTTTGTCTACAGTTATCGATACCGTTCCACAGTTATCGACACCCAGATCTCATCTAATCTCATCTCATTATCTCTAGCTGCTTTATCCTGTTCTACAGGGTCGCCAGCAAGCTGGAGCCTTTCCCAGCTGACTACGGGCGAAAGGCGGGGTACACCCTGGACAAGTCGCCAGGTCATCACAGAGCTGACACATAGACACAGACAACCATTCACACTCACATTCACACCTACGGTCAATTTAGAGTCACCAGTTAACCTAACCCGCATGTCTTTGGACTGTGGGGGAAACTGGAGCACCCGGAGGAAACCCATGCGGACACGGGGAGAACATGCAAACTCCACACAGAAAGGCCCTCGTCAGCCACGGGGCTCGAACCTGGACCTTCTTGCTGTGAGGCGACAGCGTGAACCACTACACCGCCTAATGTGTAACCTGTTTCAGAAAATCTTTTTGTTCCACTTTCTACCCACTTTAAGTATTTTCATAGATCACATTTTGTTAATCATTCATTGTTGTTTGTATTAATTTCTAGTTTTGTAGTTTACCAATAAATGTCAACAGGCCACTGACATTGTAACCACATGAAAATCAAGGTCAAAGGTCGCATGTCATTCCTCAAACCAAAACTGTAGGTACCTTGTTGTCAATCTAAGTCATCCTAAACTTGTTCTGTTCTACTTTGGTACATTTTTATAGTGTTAAAATAGATCTCTTAAATCTAAATATTTCAAGCATGCATTTTTTTTATACACTAGGAATTTAATTCTGGTCTAATTCTATTTATTGCAGTAGGATTCCAAATACTGTATAAGCATTCCATTCTGTTATGGATCAGAAAAAAATTATTATAAATCACAGCACTTTTATTTTTTAAAGTACTTCATCTATTTCAACAATGTTGTACAAAGATCGAGTCATAACAGTTGTAAATGTCATTTAGTTCCACGAGGTGTCGATAATGGTGGACACCGGTGAAAATGATCACTATTATCGACACCTCACGCGACCGCGACTTCTCAAACGCGCATTTAGATACAAAATGACGACTGTCAAATGACAGGGTAAGAAACAAAGTAGGTTTTGACAAGGAGCTCATGAAATATCGATGAATTTGATCAGTAAAAACATGTCCATTATCTTTCCACCATGCTTACCTGCGATGATAACGTCCGGGTTTTCCTCAAATTGCTGATCGTGTTGAAAAAAATTCCATCTCAGGTAATGAGCTGTGTCATCAGACGACAAGATCGAAGGGTGAGGGGGATCTTCTGGTTGATTAATTAACCAATAATAATTGTTGTAACTGAAACTCACCTTTTGTAAAATCTGAAAAGGTGTCGATAATTGTAGCTGCAAGAAACAAACAAAAAAAAGATGTTTTGTATACAAAAACTGTCATATAAGTGTATAAAACTATTAGATATATAACAAATGTCATATGTAAATGGCAGCATTGACTAGCATACCAATGTATATAATACATTTGAAATAAATTTCAAATTAAAGGAAAAACTAACAATGCGCCTTGATAAGGGGTTAGACAGCTTCAGTGCACTTTGCCACAGATAATACAAGTCTCCAGAACTGTACTGGAGTAATGAATGCCATTTTGCCACACACAACTTGCTGTCTAACACATCACTCCAAAATCTACCATCGGTGTTCAATTCAAAGTAAAGCTCATGGCATATGATTCAGCAAATGATTCCATACACCCTCGTGCCTTGTGGATGGGGGTGGGGTCATCCTGAATCAGACCACTCCCATTAGGATAGAAACGTTTCATCATAGGTTAAAGGTGATCAATCAGGAGAAAAATATTCATTTGCAGTGAAACACATTTTATTTTCCTTTAATTTGTCACTCATGTATACGGACTGATGTCATTGATTTAATATGCAGTTCATTAAGATCATGCACTGAGCTATAATGTTCAAATGTCTAGTTTAAGGAATGTCTGATGAATTGTCTGAATTATTAGATAACTGTGTTGGGGACTCCTGCAGAAGAGAATGGAGGTGGGAAGGTGGACTTACTGCGAGAAGGAGGCTTTGAGGGTCTGGATGTTGTGTTTATGGCTCATCCCTCACAGGAGGACGCGGTCTACATCCCAAACGTGGCAGCACATGAGTAATTCAATATTGCACATCTCATCTCATTATCTCAAGCCGCTTTATCCTTCTACAGGGTCGCAGGCAAGCTGGAGCCTTTCCCAGCTGACTACGGGCGAAAGGCGGGGTACACCCTGGACAAGTCGCCAGGTCATCACAGGGCTGACACAGACAACCATTCACACTCACATTCACACCTACGGTCAATTTAGAGTCACCAGTTAACCTAACCTGCATGTCTTTGGACTGTGGGGGAAACCGGAGCACCCGGAGGAAACCCACGCGGACACGGGGAGAACATGCAAACTCCACACAGAAAGGCCCTCGCCGGCCCCGGGGCTCGAACCCAGGACCTTCTTGCTGTGAGGCGACAGCGCTAACCACTACACCACCGTGCCGCCCAATATTGCACGAGAGTCCAAAATTATTCCACCAAGAAAAATGTTTTCCCTGTGCACTTCATTATTATGCAATGATGATTATTTCAACTGTCATCCACAATGTCAAGTTGACAGTGTTCTCCTTTTATACTGTATATGCATGTGTGTGTGTGTGTTAGGCATGTGTCAGTGACTTTTACTTTGGAGCAGAATGTCCTGGATATCCATGAGACTGAATCTTTTCAGCGGCAGAGCTCTACATTCGTAGATCATACTTCGTCAAATAAAACCTCCTTTGGTATACATAGATCAACATCTCTCTCTCTCTCTCTCTCTCTCTCTCTCTCTCTCTCTCTCTCTCTCACACACACACACACAATGTTAGAGATGCAGAAATGTCTCATTTATGACACTAATTTAGATATTCACTCACCTAATGGAGTTAAATTTGATTAAAATGTAGCGATATCCATATGTATTTCCATAACACAAATATATTCATTATGTTTTGCGTACAGTTGTAGTCAGAAGTTTACATACAGTGACATGAATGTCATGGCAACATTTGGGCTTTCAGTAATTTCATTTCTGTGGCAGAATCATTGTACAGCATACATCTTTAATTTAAAAAAAACAAAAAACACTAGAATTTAGTGCACAAGTTTTAATTTTCTTTGGATGCCTGTTGAGGCAGCACGCCGGTTCAGTGGTTAGTGTTGCCTCACAGCAAGAAGTTTCTGGGGAGCTTGCATGGAGTTCTGTACAAAAATATGCAGATTAGGTCAACTGGTTCCTCTAAATTGCTCACAGGAGTCAATGTGATTGTGAATGGCTGTTTGTCTCCGTCTTAGCCCTGTGATTAGACTGGCCTGAAGTCAGTTGGAATTGGCTGCAGCTTCCCCGGCAACCCTAATGGATAATTGGTGTAGATAATGGATAAAATATTGTTTGTTGGCAGGTGATATGTTCACAACTCAAGCCATATTAATTTCCAATCTAATATGATGGTGAGAAACTGCTGTCTGACAAAATCTCACATTAGATCTTGGTCATGATCATGTCTATGCATTGACTGTAGATAATCTAACACTTGTTAAAGCTAGATGGCCTTTCGATTTCATAAAATTGGTGAAATTTGGTTCCCTCTGAAATTTTGGTAGTTGTGATGTATGTTAATTTCTGTAATATCTCAAAAAAACCCAGGCCATTCTGTGGCTGGGAAGTTATTTAATTTGAGGGGATTCCGTAGCAAATAATATGCATGAAATAGCTGGCTTCACGCAGTCAAGCAGACAGAGAAAGTCCGTGTGCGCATGCGCAGGTTTACCTTCTTCTGGGTTTTACAGCAGCTGGCATCCACAGTGTTGCATTACTGCCATCTACAGGTTTACCTTTGACCGTGCACCAGCCGTTACATCATTCTGTCGCTAAACGAACAGCTGATCACACAGAGGTGCTCGCTGACTGCCAATATTTATTAGTTTGGTCCTGCGTTTCCTTTCCTTCACAACATCTTTTCTTCTCACTTTCCGTTACTGTAGTCGGTTTTTCATGTTTCATTCATACACTCTCATCCTCCATTTTTCTCTCCTGTTTCAAATTTATATCCCACAATGCCTTGCGCGAACGGGGAAAGCCCACCACGTGATGCATGAAGTAGTATCTTGAATTGGGTCATGGTGACGCAGGAAAAAATAGTGGAGAATTTAGGGCCACATGGCCCTAAATTCATTAAGTGTTCTATTTTTAAAAAAACTAATAAAATTGGAAGTCTGTGATTCGAATTCAGTAGCTTTCGGTCCACTAAGCAAAAATAATTGGGTGTCGGGGAAAATTCTTTCTATGACCTACACTTGAAAAATCTGAAAGGCAGTCTACCTTTAAAGCTTCTCTGACTGAGGAGATACACACTCCTGATTACCTGTGGCTCATAGCAGGAATAATTGTTGTGTTAATACTATATTACTTCGCTGTTTTATATCTTTTTGTTGTGCAGGGTTGTAGTGAAGTACCATGGACATGCATCTCATGCATCAGCGTATCCCTGGGAAGGTGTAAATGCTCTAGACGCAGCCGTCATGGCCTACTGTAACATGTCTGTACTCCGGCAGCAGCTCAGACCTGATTGGAGAGTCCATGGTGAATTTGCATCCTTAGCCTTATAATTGGAAAGAGTGACGCATAGATTGACAGAAAAATACACAAGACATTATATACAGAACAGTGAGAAGCTGAGTTATGTTTGCCTTGCTCAGGTATAATAAGGCATGGAGGTGTGAAACCCAACATCATCCCTGACTACACTGAGCTGCAGTATTACTTGCGCACCCCTTCACACCGAGACCTGCCCAACATCCAAGCCAAAGCTGAGGCCTGTTTTCAAGCTGCTGCCCTGGCCACAGGATGCAGGGTTAGTGAACTGTAAATACCTTATTCACTATGTTTTGTTCAGAAACTGAAATCCCTTGCACTGGGGACCACATGTAAATTTTTATCTATAGATCTGGAGTAGTATCATATGTCAGGAGCAAAATACAATAGGGTGTGCTCATCTCATCTCATTATCTCTAGCTGCTTTATCCTGTTCTACAGGGTCGCAGGCAAGCTGGAGCCTATCCCAGCTGACTACGGGCGAAAGGCGGGGTACACCCTGGACAAGTCGCCAGGTCATCACAGGGCTGACACATAGACACAGACAACCATTCACACTCACATTCACACCTACGGTCAATTTAGAGTCACCAGTTAACCTAACCTGCATGTCTTTGGACTGTGGGGGAAACCGGAGCACCCGGAGGAAACCCACGCGGACACGGGGAGAACATGCAAACTCCACACAGAAAGGCCCTCGGCGGCCACGGGGCTCGAACCCGGACCTTCTTGCTGTGAGGCAACAGCGCTAACCACTACAGCACCGTGCCGCCTAGATTGAAAATAAAAAGTTCAATTTATATAGTGCATTTCTAACACTCAAGGTTGCTTTACAATTAGGAAAAAGAAAAGGAGTCCACCAAAAAAGGATCAGGATGTAATTCCAATGGTGTAGCTACCCACAGTCCCACCAAAAGGCATACAAAGATAAATCCCACACCGCCTGCACAGGTGCTGCGACGCTGCTGGGCAACATCGCTTGGAACACCACGCCATGGATCCACGAAATGAGCACAGAAGCACCGCTTCACAGAGCACTGGACAACCCTGACATTAAAAGAGCAACGAACTCACTGCAGTCCATAGCGAGGAGCACAGGCATCACCCACGGCAGACCAAGGCCTGAAGGAAACCGACACACAAAACTGGGTCCAGAGCCACAACCAGCGGACAAAACATGAACCCCCCCCCCCCCCCCCCCCCCCAAATATCAAACTATACAAACACAAAAAGAAAAGGCTCCGGTGAGATGCAGCGGCCAAAATGTGCACAGCATACTCTCAACCAGAAACGATGTCTTAGATCTTAGTATAGAAACAATACCTGAGACATACATTAATATAAACCTGTGAGTAGCCTTGCAGCCATAACTACTGTCAGAAAATTAATCAACACCGTCTAACCAATCAGAGCGAAAATGAATTCAACTGTGCTGTTGTAGAAACAAAAATATACCACTTGTTTCATTATTTTCAAAGATGCCTTAAAGACACCTTTATTTCACAATGTTAATCTCATGTCAAATTGAACATAACCGTTGGCATGCATGAGTAATATGTTCTTTAAAAGATAAATTAAACCAAGCCTCGCTTCTTACAGGTTGAGCTTCTGTTGGCAAAAAACAAGTTTTATGACATCCTGAGGAACCGCACTTTGGAAGGCCTGTATGAGGAGAATGGGAAAGCTCTTGGCATGAAGTTCATTACTGTTGAGGATTCTTCTGGTAAATAAATAAGCTTGCATGCTAACGAGGGGTGAAATGGTGTTTCAACTGTGCTATTTAATAACATGACTTTGATATATCCCAGTATCTACTAACAACATCCCAAATTTTGGGAGAAGTTACCTCCTCTGGGAGAATCTCTTTTCCAGCTAACCTGCTGAGTTACTGATCTATGCAAATGTTATTCCCATGTTAGTATTCTTTTGCCATTTCCAATGTCGTCTTCCCACCTCCTTCACCTAGTTGTATCTCATGAGAATCCCAGTGTCTCAGATCCCCTTGTGATGTGTTTACTGGTCTCTGCCCTTTTCCCTTACATGCTCAGAGCACTGTGAAATCATACTATTCCAATCCATTAAAAAGTTATGTGCAATAAACTGGAATGACGGTGGGGGGGAGTATTGAATATAGTAAAGCTGCTTTTACACAGGCAACGGGAAGTTGTGCCCACTTTCCTTTGTGTTAACATGCTCACTCTATCAGGAGTGAAGCAGAGAAAAAAAAGAAAAAGAAAGCACAACTTTATGGTAAACACAAAAGTGCACATGTGCAAATGAATAATCAGAAGCTTGTTTGTAACTTGCTTTATTGTCCTCTTGCTGCTTGTTTGTTTAAACGTTCAGTGATTCGGCGGTCAATCGGCTCATTGCGGCCCGATTTCCCCATAATCCAACTAGGTATCTGCATCTCCCCACAACCGGATGAGAGTAAGAACATCATCTTTTGTCCAGTTATCGCTGTGATTGGCTTGGGAATCACTTGACTCCATTGTTTAGAGGTGGAGAAGTTTGACAAGGAAAAGCACTCGAGAATAACTGACCATTGAATTTGCTGTAAAGTGGTCTTGTCTGGATGATAAATGACCCAGATGAATTCTACCGTGCATGCGTAAGCCTTCCTGCTCGCCACCAATTGTGTTTAGACAGTAAACGGGAACAAGTTTCAGCACCTTGTAAAGTGGAGCAAGTTGCACCCATTGATGTCAAATTCCTTCCATCCATCCATTATCTGTAACCGCTTATCCTGTCCAGGGTCACGGGCAAGCTGGAGCCTATCCCAGCTGACTATAGGCGAGAGGCGGGGTACACCCTGGACAAGTCACCAGGTCATCGCAAGGCTGAGACATAGAGACAAACAACCATTCATGCTCACATTCACACCTACGGTCAATTTAGAGCCACCAATTAACCTAACCTGCATGTCTTTGGACTGTGGGGAAACTGGAGCACCCGGAGGAAGCTCACGTAGACACGGGGAGAATGTGCAAACTCCACACAGGAAGGCCCCCGTCGGCCACTGGGTTCAAACCCAGAACCTTCTTGCTGTGAGGCAACCGTGTTAGCCACTACACCACTGTGCCACCTGATGTCAAATTGTTCTGGAATAAACTGTGTTTAGATAGGCAGTTGCACCGAGGCACCTTGTTCTAGCGCAAGTGCCTGTGTAAAAGCAGCTTAAGCAACCCAGCTTAGTGCACTGATTAGTTCTCTGGCCTGTGCGAATTAGAATTGGCTGGGTTAGTGCACGTTGGTAGGTTAGTACTTCCAGTCTTTGAAAAGGGGGAATCCACCTCTGAACGCAAGTAAACAAATCATTTGGCACCAAACTGTCATACAAGAAACATCTCATGATGTGCAGAGGCAAAAGCTCTCCCAAGACTTTCACAATAAGATTGTTGAGCAGCATAGCAATGGCACTGGTTACTGGCAGATTTCTCAACTCCTACAGTGCCTTGCAAAAGTATTCATACCCCTTGAACTTTTTCACATTTTTCCACCTTACAACCACGAACTTAAGTTTTTTTATTGAGATTTTATGTGCTAGACCAACACAGAGTAGCACATAATTGTGAAGTGAAACAAAAATGATAAATGGTCTTCAAAATTTTAAACAAATAAAAATCTGAAAAATGTGGTGTGCGTTAGTATTCAGCCCCCTGTCCTCTGATACCTCTAAATACAATCCAGTGCAATCAATTGTCTTCAGAAGTCATCTAATTAGTTAATAGAGTCCTACTGTGTGTAATTTACTCTCCGCATAAATACACTTGTTCTGTGAAGGCCTCAGTGGTTTGTTAAAGAACACTGAAGAACAAACAGCATCATGAAGACCAAAGAACTCACCAGACAGGTCAGGGATAAAGTTCTGGAGAAGTTTAAAGCAGGGTTAGGTTATAAAAAAATATCCCAAGCGCTGAAAATCTCAAGAAGCACTGTTCAATCCATCATTCAAAAATGGAAAAAGTATGGCACAACTGCAAACCTACCAAGACATGGCCGTCCACCTAAACTGACAGAGCGAGCAAGGAGAGCACTGGTCCAAGGGAGTAACTTTGATTTTGACATTGGTGGGGACACAAAAGTGATCCAAGGCAGAGCTTCTGAAAGGTGTTTTTTTTTTCCATTAGCAATCATAATTTCATGTCATGCAGATCTTATAGGTTAATGGTTAGGGAGTTGGTCTTTGGATCCCAGGGTTGCAGGTTCAAATCCCACCCTTACATCTCCATCCATGGCTGAAGTGCTCTTGAGCAAGGCACCTAACCCAACGTTGCTCCAGGGACTGTAACCAATACCCTGTACCAAAATAGTAACAGTAAGTCGCTTCGGATAAAAGCGTCAGCTAAATGTAATGTAACATCATGTAATGAAAGTCAAGGAGGCAACTTCAGAGTTCTCAGCTTTACTCATGCAGGATGTTAAGGGCTGCAAAAGTGCAACATACTGTCAATTAACATACATCAAGAACATTGAAACACATAACTGTAACATGTAAGTACACATAAATGAAATTAATCTGATGATTTATTACTTTTACACCACACAATTCCTAATTTGTGTTTAAGCAGTCATTCTGTCTCTTCCACAGAAATACATGAAAATAAGAATTAAAAACTTTAAGCATTTTTAGCATTAAATATTGTTTATTTTTTATTCAATATCTGTATTGTTTGACATTGGGGGGGGGGTGTCTCAAAATTCACTGACTGCCTTATTGAGACACTCATAAATAGGTGCTACTGGTGGCATTTTCTATTCTGTAATAAGCTCAAATTTAGGTAAAATGATATTTGGATATATAATTTAGTAGTTGCCTGTTATAGCATGATTATGATTACATTAGTATTGCATTTGTAGTATACCCCCCATTTTTTTGTCTTTTTGTTGCCTTTTTTGTTGTCTGTCATTTTCCATATTATGTCTTTTTGTTGCCTGTTTCTGTGTTCATAACGTGTGTTATGATTTTCACTGCAGATGTGCTTGTGACTTCTATGTTCATGCTGCAGTTACCAATATTCGTCTGTAGGTGGCAGTAAAGGACCATGGATTTGTTGTATCTAGTAGAGGTCTGCGCAGGACAGAATTTTCAGTCCCGCTCCCGCAAAGAATTATAATTTTCAGTCCCGCTCCCGCCCGCAAATCCCGCATGATGCAGACGTTCGCGTTATTTCTCACGAAAGTTCTTGTCATTGGCTTGGGGAATTAAACATGCTGAGCTTAGCTGAGCTCTCCACTGACCGATCCTTCACCTAGCGCACGTAGCGAGGGTGCATGTTGCCAGGCGGCATGCGCAGCTGAGGCTTTACAGAGATACCCAACACTCCTACCAACATCTACAGTGGATATTAACAATATTGTACATTGCACATAGCTTATATGTCACTCCTCACATTTACATTCTACACTCTTAGAAAATAAAGGCCATTATGGTACCTTTAGGGGTACATTGG
Source organism: Neoarius graeffei (assembly GCF_027579695.1). Classification (NCBI taxonomy): domain Eukaryota; kingdom Metazoa; phylum Chordata; class Actinopteri; order Siluriformes; family Ariidae; genus Neoarius; species Neoarius graeffei. The sequence continues at coordinate 27,641,514 of NC_083570.1, forward strand.
CTTGTCACTGGGGCAGTACCCTCTAAGGTACTTCTTTGTACCCTTTATGTACTGCTTGGGAACATATATAAGTACCTTTTTGGCCCTAAAAAGGTACACATAGTGACCTTGAAGTCCAATAATGAGCCCTAGGGGGTACATCAACGTAGGTTGTACCTTGGGGGACAGAAATGGACTCCTACTGTACCCCTATTTCTGACAGTGTAGGAAATACAAGTAGGCCTATAAGAAATTAATATAATTTAAAGACACAGCGTGATGGTGCCCCGCCCCCTACTTTGAGTGGATTTGAGCATAAATATCTACAGCTCACAACACTTATCACAACAAGCAAAGGGCAGCTGATTTACCTATGCGTCGTACACGAGTGAGAACGACTTCCAAATGTCTGATTTCAGGACTCTTGACTTTTTAACGGTAAATGTACCTCTTTTACTTCCGAAGCACTGTGAGCTTCACTAGAGGAGCTCTGCTCTTCTGCCATGATCGGAGATCTCAAACACGGAAGAGCGGAAAGGAATCGGAAACGTACGCGAGATTAGACCACATCCGGAAATTTAGGCATCTTAAAATGTTTTTATTAATGCCAAATAAAGTATCCAGCACAAATTATATATGATAGACATAAATGAATCATTTATAAATTTTATTTTAAACACGTTTTTAGTTAGCGGGACTGCAGCTTATCACCTCTCCCGCCCGCTCCCGCATTGTGCACTCCCCCTCCCACCCGCGCCCGCAATGAGCTTTCAAAATTTGTCCCGCACCGCACTGCTTTGCATCGGGTCCCACGGGAGTGCAGGGCTCTAGTATCTAGCCTAGCCTAGTAGTAGTAGAAAAAGGTCTCTGTAAAACGGTGAACGCAGCAGACTCAGCAGCTGTCACGCTGTTGATTCTGAAATGCAAGTCGCACATCTGCATGGCCATGCAGTAGCCTACATCTGACTACTTACATTCTGTAAAACCATTAGGTCTATAAATTTAACATTCATTCATCGAGGATATTATCTAATACCAAGTTACATTGTTCCAGCATTCCTTTTCTCTGCAGCTATGCAGTAGCCTAGCTCTGATGCGTCCTGTCATGTTGCTAAACCTGCCTAAGGAGCCGCAGCAATACTTTTATGAAGGGTTTCCATACATCAAAAGGATTTTGTTGAGTTTTTAAAGCTCGACGGAAACCCTGCACTTACATTCTTGACTTTGAAGAAGAATGAATGAATGTCTCGTTTCTTGGGAGGAGGGCCGTCATCCATGATACTCAAGTCAGCATGCGAGTCGTAGCGCAAGCATGCATGGACATCGAAGTCCAGCTTAATTTGTAGGCTGACGGAGAGTGGGGGGTGCGTGGGGTAGGTCAGGTACACACCTGACCTACCCCACGCACCCCCCACTCTCCGTCAGTGTGAGATTCGTGTGAGATTCGGGGGGTTGATGGGCGGGTAGTCACGGCTGCTGTGGGAAGTGTGCTGCTGTTACAGCAGATGGAGTGACAGCTGGGATAGCCAACCATGTAAGTTAGCGAGAAACAGGTAGCTAATCAGAGAATGATATCTACGTTAGAGGGGGGATTATTAGCAGTGTCATACATTTAACCCTTTGTGTACCATATAATCATTGCTCAGGTTAGGACATCGGTTTTATTGATCGTGATTACACAGTAGCGGCTGAATATTGGTAGGGACACGTCCCTAGCGTCCCTACCCAAAATTACGCCCTAGCACTGGTCAGAGAAGTAGCCAAGAGGCCCATGATCACTCTGGAGGCGCTGCAGAAATCCACAGCTCAGGTGGGAGAATCTGTGCACAGGACAACTATAAGTTGTACACTACACAAATCTGGCCTTTTTGGAAGAGTGGCAAGAAGAAAGCCATTGTTGAAAGACAGGCATAAGAAATGTAGGGGACACAGCAAACATGTGGAAGAAGGTGCTTTGGTCAGATGAGACCAAAGTTGAACTTTTTGGCCTAAATGCAAAGCGCTATGTGTGGTGGAAAACTAACACTGCTCATCACCCTGCACACACCATCCCCACTGTGAAACATGGTGGTGGCAGCATCATGCTATGGGGATGCTTTTCTTCAGCAGGGACAGGGAAGCTGGTCAGAGTTGATGGGAAGATGGATGGAGCTAAATACAGGGCAGTCCTGGAAGAAAACCTGTTGGAGGCTACAAAAGACTTGAGACTGGGAAGGAGATTCACCTTCCAGCAAGACACTGACCCTAAACATACAGCCAGAGCTACAATGGAATGGTTTACATCAAAGAATATTCATGTGTTAGAATGGCCCAGTCAAAGTCCAGACCTAAATTCTATTGAGCATCTCTGGCAAGACTTGAAAATTGCTGTTCACAGATGCTCTCCATCCGATCTGGCTGAGCTTGAGCTATTTTGCAAAGAAGAATGGGCAAAAATGTCAGTGTCTAGATGTGCAAAGCTGGTAGAGACATACCACAAAAGACTTGCAGCTGTAATTGCAGCAAAAGGTGGCTCTACAAAGTATTCATGCGGGGGGCTGAATACTAATGCACATCACATTTTTCAGATTTTTATTTGTTTAAAATTTTGAAGACCATTTATCATTTTCGTTTCACTTCACAATTATGTGCTACTCTGTGTTGGTCTGTCACATAAAATCTCAATAAAAAAACTTTTAAGTTCGTGGTTGTAAGGTGGAAAAATGTGAAAAAGTTCAAGGGGTATGAATACTTTTGCAAGGCACTGTAAGTGTTCCCATAAGCACCATCATGACCTTTGTCTGCAAGTGGAAGTTACATCATTCAAACCTCAACCAGCCAAGCATGGGAGCATCTCACAAGATTTCCAACTGGGCAATCAGAACATTAGTCAGAAGACTTGCCGAGGACCACTTATAAGGAGATCTAGAAAGAGCCGGAAGCAGTGGGTATTTGTTACAGAGAAAACAATAGGCAATGCACTCCACAGCTGTGGTCTCCATTCTCGATCTCCCCAGAGGACTCCATTACTGAAGAAAAGGTATGTTGAAGCTGGTTGGAAGTTTTCTACAGAATATTTGGAGATGCCTGTAGATTACGGGGAGAATGTAGTTTGCCGAGACAAGACAAAAAAATTAATAAACTTTTCAAAGTACTGTTTGGCTCTGCATACGGCCCTAAAATATCATGTCATACTTACAATAAATTTCAAAGGTGGAAGCATCATGGTGTAGGGTTGTTTCTTTTCTCATGGTACCAGCAGAATCCAAAGAGGAATCTGTTGCCATCCATTAGGATGATGAGGATGAAACACTGGTGGACTTTCCAGCAGGACAACAATCCAAAATATACTGTAAATGAGACTCTCATTTGGTCCCTAGGAAGGATGAAAATAAAGGTGTTGGTATGGCCCAGTCAATCGCCACACTTAAGATCAAGAGAAAATTTGTATAATGAACTGAAGATCATGATTCACTATTTCATTTAATAACTGTTTGTGTAGAAGAATGAGCCAGAATCCAACCTAAACAGCGGGAGAGATTAGTTTCGTCATACAGGAAGAATCTTGAAGCTGTCTTTGCAAACCAAGGCTTCTCCGCCAAATTTTAAATAAATCTCAGTAAACGTGTTCAATACCTTTTTATCTGTGTCATTCCACTTTATTGCATACATTTTTTTTATGGATTGGAATATTACACTTTCTTTTTCTGTGGTTTATTTTGTTACTACCGTGGGGGGAAATAAGGCCGGACCGACGGACATTTACCCATAATTTTCGCATTTGTCCGTCTTTGTTTCAAAAGCATCGGACTGGATGGCCGATTCAAAAATAATTTTAATGTGTCCATCTGGATTTCAAAAGCATCAAACCGGATGGTCCATGAAATATTGTAAAGATATTGGTCTAATTTTCTTCCAAATGTTACACTGGGTATAACATTTGGAAGACATATATCATGTCGTAACACAGCCTGTGAAATGGGGGGCCCCCGCATGCGTGACTTTAAAAATTCATAACTCTGCTACTGATGGTCCTAGCTGCGCCAAAATTTACAGTCACGTCCCTCTCCCCGAGCCCTTTCGAACCAGCACAGCCACAGCCTGCTATGGACATAGCTCAACCTGCTATTCACTCCCGAAACCCCCATGCTCAAACCAGCCTTTAAAAGTTCATAACTCGGCCACCAATGGTTCTAGCCGCCAAACCTCACATGCGCATCCCTCTCTCTGAGACCTTTCAAATGAGCCCAGGCTCGGCCCGATCCGACGTCAGGAGCGAGCGCGGATTGCGGAAAGTTTAAGCACGAGCCCTGATCCAGCCACTCGCGCGCAGGGATTTAAAAATTCATAACTCGGCCACCGAAGGTCCGAGCCCCACCAAAAATTTACAAGCACGTCCCTCTCCCCAAGTGGTGCACTAAAGATAATAATAGTAATACACTCAGTATTCACTTGTTTTTTTTTGCATAATGCAGTTAAACTAGTGTTTTAGGGTTGATGATGTCTGATTGATCCAGTCAGTTGATTTAAGAGTTCAGTTTCCATGAAACTTTGCAGTACAGTATTATGTGCTAAACTGTCAATCAGTGATTATTATGTGCATTTTTTATTCATAATAAAAATGACTGACAGTCATAGTCATATGCTCTGTAGGATGTAGATTTATATTTTAATAGAGTTTTTATTTTATTCTATTTTCTAAGTTCTAGTCCAACAGATTTTAGTCTGAATACCAAATGACCATGTCTAGTTTTGAGTCACTTTAAAAGTCATTTTGTTACAAAGTTACTTGGAATCTCGTACTCAAAATTTTAACTGTATTATGTAAGAAGAGTTGTATTGTTAATTACTAAATTTCTTATCGATTTATTATAAACGTAGTATAAAAATAGTCATTGTTGATAATGTTTCATGAGTGCTATTATGAAACATTGTTATAGACTATTTTTATACTATGAATTGTGTATTGGTTAGGAAAGGTGCAAGTTACTTTTAAGGCCATGTTTTGTCTATATATGAGTACCAGTAAGTTGTAATCAACTGGGACATCCTTGCCCCCCATACTTTATTTCTAGAAATGGAACTGACCTGTGTGTACAGTACTACTGTTTTCTTGGATATAACTTTAAGCATGAATCTTGAATCTTCTGACATTTTCTTGTAAATTCTATTCAATTTGTAGTGTAATTAGCAACTAATGTCTCGTGTAATTTGGCCTTTGAAGATCACAAAAATGTGCCTGGAAATAGCTGAGAAGCAATCTCCAGGCATCTAAAGACCTTCAGCTTCCAGGGCCTTAAGGTGGGCCCCAGACCCCTGGCTGCATTGTTCCAAGCCTTTGGCCCGTCATTTGAACATGCTGAAATTTGGACAGACAGAGAACATTTCAGACTTGTCTGTCCTGTGACAGTCTGCTTAAGATTCCTTATTTACCACACTGTCCATGAAGCCATCTTCTGCACTTGGAGTGTAGAAGAAGCTCATTCATGCAAATCCCAGTCTTTCTCCCCTTCAATAGCTTCTTCATTCTGCTGGCTTTGTGTCCTCCCCATTTCATCATCCTCTCTAACCCACATAACACTATACCTACGTCCCTTCACTGGGAGGCTGCTCATGTTGATACCATTATTATAGATAAATGTTAGAGCAAAATATGAGCACTGAACTGTGTATTGGTTAGGAAAGGTGCAAGTTACTTTTAAGGCCATGTTTTGTCCAAGACGTGCCAAGTTTATGATTTCAATCCCATCCATATTCAGGCTCTACAGATTTCGGGAATGTGACTCATGCTGTTCCAGGGATTCACTCTTATTTCTACATTGGATCTGAGGCGCTGAATCACACTGCAGAATATACAGCTGCCTCTGGTAAGTCTGAGAAATGGCGTCCTCTGTCAGTGATATTCCACACTCAACACAGTGTATTCCCTAATGCTTGGTATCCATCAATACTGTCCTGCATTTAGGGTAGAACAACCCCGAGCAACAAAAAGTTTGAAGATAACTGCTGTAGATCATCTAAAAGATGCACATAGATTGTTGTGAAGTACATTTTATCCATGTCTCTTGAAAAGCTCTTCTGATCTAGTTTGTTCAAATTGATTGTTCATTTCTAGACCTGCTATTCCTGCTACCAAGAAACAACTGAGAGCTTCATTTCTTCTGAACTTTTCGAAAATTATTTTTACTTTGTTTAATATAGATTTAAGTGTCAATTATTGAGGGTTGATCTTTCGAAGTTTCAGGTACTATTTTGTTCCATGGCATTATACCCTGAAGAAAAAAGATCCAATACCATTTTGGAATTACTGCCTATTAAACAAGATAGAACTAAGATAAGATATTCCCTTATTGATCCCCATGACGGGAAATTTCAGGTGTTGCAGCAGCTCAAGTACATAATAAAATAGATAAATGCAGACTAATTAAAAAAAAAAAGATTAAAATATAATCTAATAAAAATAGAACTAAATAATTGCTCACAAGAAGACACTAACAAGAACTAGACCGGACAATTCCCCGGGGGAAATTGTGAGAGGATGCAGTGCGCGAAGCAATTCGGTCACGCATGTTTGCTGGCTGTGAATGTGTGACCTGCTATGAAGCTACAATGCCATGATTTGTGTGTGTGCTTGAGACAGCAAACCCCCCCCCGCTCCCTCACTGGCCCCAGTCGGCATGGCGACGGGCCTGAGCAGGAGCGTGAAGACACAAGATTTTGTCAGTTTTCTGCTGTTTTTTGCTCAGGAGCAGGCCTTGAACAACGACAAATAACTCATAAATGAAAGCAGCTATTCACAAAATTCTTTCACAGTGAGCGCTAGAAGGGTCTCCTGAATACACTGATGTAGTTTTTTGTCTGTAGTGTTAAAAATGAGGACACTAGAGCGAGTTAAAAATGAGTGACTTTTCTGTCACGTTTATAATGGGTGTCAATGAGGCTTCTCGGCTGCACTCTCCTCAGTTTGAGGCTTCTCATTCAAAAACTGTAAATCCTATCGTTTAGGTAGACACATTGTGTGAATCAGGACAAGTTTTACTACTACTTTTGAGAAATTTATGTCTGTAGAGTGAAATTTGTGGCTGAAACCACAGTTTAAGCGAGAAAGTTTGAGCTATTTTTTCAAGCTCTCTACACTCTAACTAAACGAGCTCCACTGGTGTGTAACGCAATAGACACCCATTCAAAAGCCGGATTTTCTCCCGGAACCCAGATGGCGTTTGAGCCGGGACTGATCCGAAAGTGTAGAACCTAGCAGAAAAGTTGAATGCCAGATCCACAGAGGAGAAGTTTTCCTACGTTTTAGAGTTTGAATCACGTCTCTAGGTGAAAGCATGCCAGAGCAGCGGATGTTTGAAAAAGTGCTTTTTTTTCAATTAATTCCATAGAAATGAATGGGTTTTTTTGGGCGATTTTTTCGCGACTATGTCGCGAAAAAATCGTATTCTGTAGAGAAAAGTAATAGCATAGCGAGTCCGATCGAGCCGCACGTTTTGATATATTGTTTGTCTGTGTGCGACGTACGGTTATTGAGTTATTCGAAATCGAAATTTGCATAGGAATAATAAATATAAGAAAAAGAAGAAGAGGAAGAAGAAGAAACACATAGAAGAACAATAGTTGCAGTGTTTTAGTTGCAGCACTGCATCCTAATTGATGGTGGCACTACATCTACTAGTGGTGTAGAGCCATATAAAGTGACACAATGAAATGAGGTAACGGTAGTGAAGTGAGGTAAGTGGAACTGTAACAAAAATAGTGCAACATGTGATAAGGTACATGAAAATAGTGCAGATAAGAGTGGAGGGGAAAAAAACCTGAAACTAAAGAGACCAGACCAAAGAAAAAGTCTGTTTCAAGTTGGGAATTTGATGTCAACTGAATGCCATTTTCTGGTCTTTATGAAATACAAAACCACCTTTTGTTCATTTTAACTTGATTTCATTTGCAGGTGCAGATGAAGCTCAGTTTTATACACTCCGTACTGCCAAAGCTTTGGCCATGACTGCACTGGATGTTATCTTCAGTCCAGGAGTGCTAGACAAAGTCAGACAGGAGTTTAAAGAGGCCAAGATGATGGAGGAGAAAGGACTGAAACTGCAACAGGTGAAACACAGGGAAGCGGAGACCAGCAAGAAATATGAAATAGCCACAGTATAGACAGTTTAAAGGCTTAATACCTATAGGTTATAAAGCATTACCACTCTGTCCTTTTATGCTGTATCCTGTAGTTTCTTTGGTCTCTGTCCTGTAGCTTGCAGAAAATGAGGTGAACATCCATCACTTTACGTAATATATAGGTACTATAGGTAACGCTTTAAAACACAGAACTGCATTTTGTTTGTTTTTTGGAAGTAGAAGTTTAAACTGCCACATTCTTTTGAGTGCGATATACAATACTCAGTACACATTTTCCATTTCAAAATTCCATACTCAAATTTCTAGACCTCACAGCACGTTTTTCAGACCATATTTGATGCCACAGTACCAGTGTTTATTATTTAAATGAATGACTTCAAAATCCAACTGTTAATACGTATGTTACATTGTGAGTATGTAAGCTAGTATGTTGCTAAATAATTGCCAGAAGCAAGCAAGCCATTACTGAGATTATATTCTTTCATCGAGGCTAAAATATTTAGTGATTCCCTGTGGTAAGGTTCTGTAGCTCATACAAATCAATTAAAACCAAACCCAGACAAGTTCAATGCACAGCATTTTATTCAAGCTGTAATGCTAAAACAGTGCAGTTATTCTGTTTTTGCCATGTAAATATAAAAAACTAAAGTGATACCTTCTACCTGTAACAGGAAGGATGTTTATTTTGATGAGTTGTAACTCATTAAAAGAAAAGGGAATGGAAATCCACTGACTTTGCTTCATTGAATATTAGATGGAGTAAAACTATTATAAGCACTAACACACTGTTCAACAAAGAGCTAAGTAAAATCAAATAACATTCATAGAATGCATTTTGAAAACTTTTCACAGAACTGAGAATAAATGTGAACTTACTGGTCACTAAAAGTTTAGAATTCTCCCCCTTGTCTTTTTATGTCTATCCTTCTGTAGTAAGCACAGGAAGGATGTTTATTTTGATGAGTTGTAACTCATTAAAAGAAAAGGGAATGGAAATCCACTGACTTTGCTTCATTGAATATTAGATGAAGTAAAACTCCATCTCATACAGATGTGGACAAGTTTGTTGTTACCTTTCCACGAAAAAAAACAAAAACACCCACAGTGATCTCTGTAATAACTTGAAACTGACAAAACTCAATGGCATCCATCATTGTTTATTCCATATTTAACACAAATCAGACTTTGTTTGATTCAACTAAATATTTTACAATCACAAAACAAATGAAAATGGCACGGACAAAAATTATGGTACCCTTAACTTAATATTTTGTTGCACAACCTTTCACAGTTACTGCTAACAAGCGATCTCTGGAGCGGTCAGCAAGAGTTCTGCATCTGCCAACAGGTAGTTTAGCCCACTCTTCCTGAGCAAACTGCTCTAGCTGTCTCAGGTTTGAAGGGTGCCTTATCCACACTTCATGTTTCAGCTCTTTCCAGAGATGTTCGATAGGGTTCAGATCAGAGCTCAGAGAAGGCCACTTCAGAATAGTCCAATGTTTTGTTGGAGGACCTATGACCTGCAACTGAGACAGAGCTTTCTGATACTGGGCAGTATGTTTCACTCCAGAGTGCCTTGATAGTCTTGAGATTTCATTGTGCCCTGCACAGATTCAAGGCAATCAGTGCCAGACACAGCAAAGCAGCCCCAAATCATAACCAAGCCTCATCCATGTTTCATAGGTATGGTGTTCTTTTCTTTGAAGGCTTTGGTTTTTTTCCTTCTGTGGCCATAGAGCTGGTGTGACTTGCCAATAAGCTTCGGTTTTGTCTCATCTGTCCAAAGGATGTGCTCCTAGAAGCATTGAAGAACAACTTTATTTAAATCACACATATGTACACTTAAGCACAGTGAAATTCCTTCTCTGCATTTAACCCATCTGAAGCAGTGAACATGCATGTGAGCAATGAGCGTGCACACACACCCAGCAGTGGGCAGCCATGCTACAGTACCCAGGGAGCAGTTGGGGGTTAGGTGCCTTTCTCAAGGGTACTTCAGCCCAAGGCCGTCCATGTTAAAGGAACAGTCCACCGTACTTCCATAATGAAATATGCTCTTATCTGAATTGAGACGAGCTGCTCCGTACCTCTCCGAGCTTTGCGCGACCTCCCAGTCAGTCAGACGCAGTTAGACGCGCTGTCACTCCTGTTAGCAATGTAGCTAGGCTCAGTATGGCCAATGGTATTTTTTGGGGCTGTAGTTAGATGCGACCAAACTCTTCCGCGTTTTTCCTGTTTACATAGGTTTATATGACCAGTGACATGAAACAAAGTTCAGTTACACAAATTGAAACGTAGCGATTTTCTATGCTATGGAAAGTCTGCACTATAATGACAGGCGTACTAACACCTTCTGCGCACTTCGACAGCGCATTGATACGGAGCTCAGTATCAATGCGCTGCCGAAGCACGCAGAAGGTGTTAGTACGCCTGTCATTATAGTGGGGACTTTCCATAGCATAGAAAATCGCTACGTTTCAATTTGTGTAACTGAACTTTGTTTCATGTCACTGGTCATATAAACCTATGTAAACAGGAAAAACGCGGAAGAGTTTGGTCGCATCTAACTACAGCCCCCAGAAATACCATTGGCCATACTGAGCCTAGCTACATTGCTAACAGGAGTGACAGTGCGTCTGACTGCGTCTGACTGACTGGGAGGTCGCGCAAAGCTCGGAGAGGTACGGAGCAGCTCGTCTCAATTCAGATAAGAGCATATTTCATTATGGAAGTATGGTGGACTGTTCCTTTAACCTAACTGCATGCCTTTGACAAAAGGGGGGAGGGGGACCAGGGCAAACCCACACAGACAGAACATGCAAACTCCACACAGAAAGGCCCCTGTCAGCTGCCAATGTTGAACCCAGAACCTTCTTGCTGTGAGGCGACAATACTAACCACTACACTACTGTGCCGCCCTTGTCAATATGCATTTTAGTAAATTCCAGTCTGGCTTTTTTTTTTTTTTAAGTTTTCCTTTCAAATTAGCTCATGTCTTAAGTCATTCAAATTCTGTAAAGCTGCTTTGGGACAATGTCTATTGTTAAAAGCGCTATACAAATAAACTTGACTTGACAGTGGAGTCCTCATGGGTCTTCTTCCATTGAGCCTGCCGTCACTCAAAGTGGTGGATGGTACAAACAGACATTGCTGTACGTACCTTGACCTTGGAGTTCAACTTTTATCTCTTTGGAAGATGTCTTTGGCTCTTTTTCTCCCATTGGTATTATCCTTCTGTTCAGTCTGTGAAGGATTTTCCTCTTGCAGGTCACATCCAGGAAGGTTGGCTGCAGTCCCATGGAACTTCTTAATATTTGCAACTATCATCACAGGAACATCAAGCTGCTTGGAGATGATCTTTGCCTCAACATGCTTGTCTATAATGTTCTTTCTGATCATCTCAAACAACTCTCTCCTTTGCTTTCTTTGGTCCATGTTCAATGTGGTGCACACGACGGTACCAAACAGCAGAGTCGTGATTTTTCTTTTAAATCAACTGAATGACTGATTACAAGATTGAAGACACCTGTGATACTATTTAAGGTTAAACAATTTGTTTGAAATATCACTGTAATCCAATTTTTAATAATCTTTTCTCAGGGTAACCAACAAATCTGTCCAGGCTATTCCAGAATATCTTTGTAAAATAAACAATAAATCATTTCTTTTCACACTTTGTTTTTGCTTTTCTCTATGAAAGGCATGCAAGTATACATGAGAAAATTGCTTTTAATTTCATTATTTTGCAGGAGGAATAAATCATTATTTCAACGAGCTGTACGGGTACCAACAAATTGGTCCATGTCTGTACATGCAACCGCACACACACAAACACAGAGGAAACCAGTTGTTCATTTGTTTTTTGGAAGTGGAAGATTAAATTGCCACATTCTTTTGGGTGTGATATTTTTCAATAGAATCTTCCTAAAATCATAAAACATGGTACGTGTGTTTCAAGATACAAACTCAAAAGTGACAGAAAGGGAATGAATAGCTATACAGCATCACATATACTCACTTTAAAAATTATCAAAGGGACAATTTCATACATAATTATGCTCTGGTCATTTTATCATTACTGTTTTTTTTTTATCTCTCTCCGTCCATCCGAAACACCCTTTTTCTCAGCAACCACAAATCATAGCCACTTGGTACCAAACTTCAGCTTGGGGTTCTATACCGTTTTCAGGTCTGTCGCACATCAACTTCCTGTTTACCGACTGAATGTATTTATGAAATATATAATGTGGATTTACAAAATTTTCATAATGCTTTTCTCAGCAACTACAAATCACAACTGCTTGATATTTGGTACCAAGCTTCAGCTTGGGGTTCTATATCATGTATACCATTTTCAGGTGTGTCGCATATCGACTTCCTGTTTACCGACTGAATGTATTTACGAAACAGTGTGGATTTACAAAATTTTTGTAACATTTTTCTCAGCAACTACAAATCATAACTGCTTGATATTTGGTATCAAGCTTCAGCTTAGGGTTCTATACTGTGTATACCATTTTCAGTTGTGTCGCACATCGACTTCCTGTTTACCGACTGAATGTATTTACAAAACATATAGGGTGGATTTTGATGCTATTTCAAGAAACAAAATGCTATTTCAAAATGACAGTTTACCAGGATGCCATTTTAAATACCTGAGGAGAACACTGCTCTTTACTTACTTGTTTCAGGGTTAATTATTTGTTGAAGTCAACATTCATAATAAGTGTCCTATTCCTTAGATTGCTTGCATTCTGATATTAGTGAGACCAGGGGGATACGTAAGTGAGTAGTAGTACACAGTTGATCTTGTATAGACACTTTGTGATGGTTTAAATACTAGCAACACTATCTTTTAGAGCTATGCCATGAAATTTAATAAATAAAATCCATTATCATATTTAGATTTACGCCTTGTTAATAATCACACAGCAGTATTCAAAGCGACTGACATGTGAGATGACACGTGTCACACAAACACGACTGAAGAAATGGTGGGTACTCGGTATGTAAGTACAGTGCCTTGCAAAATATAGACCCCTTGGTGTTTTTCCTGTTTTGTTGCATTACAACCTGGAAGTAACATTTTATGTAATGGATTTTATGTAAAGGACCTAAGAAAGTAGTCCAAATTGTTGAAGTGGAAAGAAAAGAATACCATGTTTAAAAAGTTAAAAACAGTAAAGTTGTGAGTGCATATGTATTCAGCCCTGTAGAATGTCCCTGAAGTGGGTGGAATACTGAAGTGTAGACAGGCAGGAAATTATGTTGAACACAGTCTTTTTATTTTCTAGAACGGCTTTTCAGCTTAAAGTTACGTTTCTCTTTCATACATGCATGCACGCTCACTCTGGCCAGGAGACAACACTTCTTCGTTCTCTCTCCCTCTTTTTCTCTGCTCTGTCATCACTGCAACAGAAACAAAGGCAAAGCAAGGCAGTTTTATTTGTATAGCGCATTTCCTACATCAAGGCGTTTCAATGTGCTTTACAGAGGGAAAAAAACACCTCCAGTAAAATCACACATTCACAATAAACATTTAAAAATAAAATCACACATTTACAAACACAACATTAGTTGACAACAGGTGTGATCCCTTTGCCACTCATCTTTCCTGGCCCCTCCCTCAATTCGCAAACCAATGCTTGACCACGCCCCCCGCTGCCACAACCCCCTTTGCTACGAAACCACTAATAAGATGTGGTCCAACCAATTAACTTCAGAAGTCATATTAGTTGAGTAAGGTCAAGTCAAGTTTATTTGTATAGTGCTTTTAACAACAGACACTGTTGCAAAGCAGCTTTACAGAAAGTTAAAGACTTTAAACTTGAGCTAATTTTATCCCTGATGAGCACGCCTGTGGCAACGGTGGCAGGGAAAAATTCCCTCAAACAACATGAGGCAGAAACCTTGAGAAGAACCAGACTCAAATTTGAACCCATCCTCATTTAAGTGACAACAGATAGCATGATCATAAATAACTTGCTTCTATAACCATGTCCTATATAGTCACAAAGTACGTTTGCTTGTTTGGTGTTTAGTTGAATCATTCTTTTATAATAATTGAGGTATTAAAAGAGAACTGAAGTCATTTTTAAACTTGCTTTATTTCTTAATTAACGTGTTATTCAATTATGTTTTCTGTTTTAGTAACCTTATATCGTGATTCGTATTGGCAACTAATTACAATTAAAAATTATACTTATCAGCCTATTTGGTTTTTACCCATGTTGAATTTAGTTTGTTTGGTCCACGACAGGCGTCACTTATCCGCGCAATCTTCATGAGACTTGTGCAAGACTTCGAAATGTGAAGTATCAGCCAGGTGTCAGTGCTGCAATTTTGAACACTGTTTTCCAAACGAAGTATTGCACAAAAATGAGTTTAAATAACGATTACTTACTACTTTTTTCAAACTTTCCTGATTGCTATCAAAACAAACAAAACTTCCAGCTTGATTACATCAGCGTTTGAAAGAAGGCACGCGTATCTTTTGACAATGTTGGCAGATGTTGGTCACTTTGATTTCCGCTGTATGTTTTACTTCTGTCCTACGACGTCTCGCACAGGTCTCAACAAATCTCGTTTACGGCCATTGCTTTGACATATGGACTGATATTACATCGTATATTTCAAACACTCATAACTTGCTATAGCAGTGACAAAATAGCTATAAAAATGCATTCCTATATTTAATAAAATGAGAAATAGAATTTTGATAAAAAATTTGCCTTCCATTCTCCTTTAATGAGTTAATTGATTTATGTTTGGATTTGTTTTGTCTGGTGGATGGAACTACACCTTGTCTTTGGCTTTTTTTTTAGGCTGAATGGCGTTGAGCAATTGAGCAAGTGGGGTGGGGGGTAGCAGATGGTTGGAAAGAATTATGAATAAATTGGTTCAGGGTCTATAGCTTTTGGATAAAGCCTGACAACTTATGCCTCTTTATTTATTTATTTCTGGGGGGTTTTTTGGTTTGTTTTTAACAGTTTTTTTTTTATTTGGTAGCAGTCCACAAAACCTTTGGCATTGTAAATATTTTCACTATTTAAGTAAAAAGGGAAATGTAGGAGAAAAAAATAAACAGCTTTTGTTGAATTATCTGGCCTCATCTGTTGACTCCATCACTGGCTATCCTGTCACATGAGGACTTGATTTTAAAAGAGTAATGCTATTCTTTTACCTGAGAAAGATCTTTCTTCATATCAAATGCAGTCCGAAGAGGAGCTGGATGATGGATCACTTTCTGCAACACAGAAGCCTTGCACTCTCCAACAAACAACTACCCTCACGGAATCAATCCGAACCATGCTGATTAAGGATATGAGACCAATGTCCATGGTTGATGGTGAAGGGTTTCATGAAATGATTAGGTAGTTCAATCCTGAATACACTTCCACAACAAAAGCTGATCCAAGATATCAATACGAGATGGAACAGCACGTATCACATGATAAAAAGACTCCTGAAACAGTGTTGGCCAGTTACTGCCACTCTACCTGATCCGGAGGTAACTCCAAGGGGCAAACACTACTTTGACTTGAAGCCAGATCAGTGGGTGCTGCTTGAAGAGCTGGCACAAGGGTTGCAGCCTTTTGAATGTGCTACCCTTTACCTTAGTGGGCAGGAACATGCAACCCTTCCATGTCTTCAACAGCTCTTCCACAGCTCATCCCTGCCACACCTGTACCGTTTTTTATTGTACATTTATGGCCAAATAAACAAACAAACAAAGCTCATCAAAAGGCTGCCATGATCCATACAGCACACACTGTTTTGAAACAAGCCCAGGGAAAGCATTTTTGGCCAGTGCAGAAAAAGGTATAAACAAGAAATGGGAAGTCTGACCATTATCTCAGCTGAGGGACGCAACCTAATTGTTCTTTCAGCTTCCCTTGACCCATGATTTAGAAAGCTAAAGTTTGTGGCAGCTGAAGATGGTACAAGGGTGAAAGGGACAGTTGAAATCCTTTCTATCAAAGAAGTAAAGGAGTGTGTGATACATGGGAGAGTCCTGATTCATACAGGTATGTAGTTGTGAACAGGAGAAGGAATTTCACAGCTCTCAGTGCGAGGTGAGGGTACTCATTTGAAACAGCTATCCAGAAAGAGGCCAGGTCTACATTGGCCTACTGTAATTTCAAGATGCTGTCTGTTGAAACTTCCAGGAGCTGGGATTCCAACTCTGCAGTGTAGGTGCTGTGGGCTTACCAAATCAGTCTCATTAAATCAGTCTCAAAAATTAACTAATCATTAATTAATGTATCTAATAGTTTATAGCTAAACTATTAAAATCAAATCAGTCTCATGTAAAAAAGGGATCAGTCTCAAATTCATTAACAAAATGGGTGAAGGCAATTAGAGTTCTTTTCTTGATAGAGGTTGGCACTTCAGTGAATATTGTAACAATAAACAGGACACAGTTTATTTCAAAGATACCATTTATTGAAATAGCTGACAGGAATTAGCGAACTAGTACTGATCAGGTATAGCAACAATAGCAGCTAAGGAATAATTCAATATAAATAATGGTGCAATACATACAAATATATACATATAAGAATCAGTAGTGTATGATAATTAAGGCACTAATGGTGATCAGAAATAAGACAGTTTATTCCTTACTTGGGTGAGCCTTCTGTTATCCGAGAGAGCACGGGATGCAGATCTGGGAAGAAGCGGCATGGCCGCTGTCCCTAAATCCCCCCTTTTGGTCTCAAGACTGGGGTTCTTCCATAGTCCTTGAGAGCAACAGAAGATTGTGTAGTCCATGTCCGTAGTCCACTTATGCTCTTTCAGTCCTGAAAACGTTAACAGTTTATACAGGCTTTGGCATCTGGGCACAGATAAGGCTATAAGCATCTGGGCAGATACATGTCTACTATTCGTCTAACTAAGCAACACTAAATAACTAAATGAGGTATTTCACACTTTAAAAGGTTGCATTTCAAGATACATTTCAAATACATTCAAGTATATTTTCAAGTATACCTGGAAAAAGAAACAAAGAGGTGTTAGTTATAGGGGTTAGTAAGCCTATTCTTTGGGAAGGTTAGTGGCAGTTTGCGATGAGGGGGTGTACCGGACACTGCAGCACTTCCAGCTGTTGGGTACATTGACTATGGAGTCAAGTTTGGTGTGTAGTGTTTGTATATGTTTGTATAGCATGTATCCAATTCCTGCCGTGATGACCCAGCCACTGAGGAGTCGTCCCAGGACAACCAGACTGACAGGATGTCCTAGATTAGATGACTGTCTGACTAATTGGTTAGAGAATATGGTTTTTAGTCCAGCCGGTTCCAGATTGAACTTTACCATTTTAGTCCCTTCAGCCAGGAGCTGCTGTTGAAGGGTGTCCTCAATGTTCAGGTCGTGACCTTGGAATGCATCTATCATTTCAATTTCGGACTCCTATCTATCAGGGTTGAGGTGATGTAATGCAATGTCATCTATATGAACGGTCGCTCCCTGTGGGACATTGAGGAACACCGTCTGGTTGGGAATTTTTACCTTAGTGACTGTCATGCTGGGCGTAAGACATCAGGATTTCAGTGTTTGGGGTGTTAACCGCCATTGATTACCTACTCTTTCTACCCTAGTTTCACCTGCCTAGTTTCATATAGATGCCAGACTGTACAATTCCTGACAATGTGTCTAAAGTGTGCAGGGTGTTATTTATTAATGCTGAATGCATGTTGATGGTGAGAATGGTTCCCTGCAGCTGGTCCTGTTGGACAAAGGTTTTGTTAGATTTCTGGGTGAATACTTAACGGTGGTGCATGCCTATGGGGTTAGCAACGCATGCAACAAAAAAAGGGAAAGGGTGGAGTGAGGTCGCTACAGCCACCCACCCCCCTTTGGACTGGGGAGACCCCACCAGGGTGGTCCCTTGCCATGGGGACCATATGCTAGCAACCCTTTCTCCACTTTCAGGCAACGCCATACGTTCTGGGAGTGACTTAAATCTGGAGATTGTTGCAGCATGGGTGCCGTGATGGGAAACTCCTGGGGGTCTGTGACTAACTGTCAGATTCTTTGGATCGCTGGGTCTCTTTCCGGCATAGAAACCAAGTTGGCACCACCGGGCTGTCGACCTAGATGGACGGTCTGTAACTTAGTGTTGGAGTCCTCGCAACTCTCTCTGGTTTGTCGACGGGTAATGGCATTTACCATGTAACTCAGTTTATCGGGGTCGAATCACTCGACGTCCTTTACAAAGGAGTCAAGCTGGCGCATATGGAGGCCAGGGGAACGGTTCTTTTGGGTCCTTTGGGGAGGGTCGCTCTCTGAGCTACTTGATGAGTTTGATGGAGGGGAATACCTCACATGGTACTCATCAGAGGGAGAGAGAGAAGAGAATGGGTGTTCATAGGTGGGGTTTACCGCAGAAGACTTCTCATTCTCCTTTTTAATGGTCGGGAGCTTTGGGGGCAAATGTGACATGATGTGAGACGGCACCAAAACGTTCAGACTGATCAATGGGTGAATCGATACCAAAATATTAATATTTCAACCCTGATGGTTCATTTTTGAGAATCTATCCTTCTATTTAAAAAAAACCCCATGATAACAGGTACTGCATGAAAGTGCTGATTTCATTCATTTTGTTTTATTTTTTAATTGTTGGAACTACTTTTCCTTTCACTTTCTTGTTCTGCTCCCAACAATGGCAGTAGTAAGGTACGCACCACATACAGAAACAGATACTGCCAGTTCACCAGCAGTTGCAGGATGGTGGAAAGGAAATGCAGCATAGTTTGGAGCTAGTTCACAGTGTTAAACAGCACTGAAGCAAAATGTGACATGTTTAAAAAAAAAACCTGTAAAAGGTGTTGTGGCAATTGTGGCAGACTTGCTGAAACACTTAAAACTGTCAAGTCAGCAGTCTTCCCCATGACTGTGGTTGTGTGTACTGAACTACTAGATGGTATTTATGCTGTTTTACTCAAACTTGTCATGGTGCAGGCACTTACGGATGTATGTGCAGAAGAGTAACAAGGAGTAAACAGTGTCAGAGCCAAAACGTGAGACTAGAATCAGAGTCGTAGAACAAGCGAGGGTCAGGCAATTGGCAAACAATGTAAATGAAGAAAGGAGAAGCAAAAGTCAGAAAAATGAGAGTCAGTCAGAAACAACAAGGCTTGGTATGAACTGCTGAGAGCAGAATGATACTTTGCATTGGGTTAATGTGAGAGAGAGGTTTATATTGGTAGGGAGACTAATTAAGATGAGTGTCAGCTGATGTCAATAGTCTGGAGACAGAGGGCGCTGTGAGTTTTGGGGAGTGTAGTCCATGGTGTCCATGTTTGTAGTTTGGATGCTCTCAGCAGGTTTACTGACAGAGCCCCTCCCCCAAGGAGCTCCCACTGGGAGCTATATTCTTTCTAGGATGCCCCCTACCTCTGGGTGCTGGTTTGTCTGGATGTAGAGCATGGAATTCTTGCTTGAGGAGTGGATCTAGGATGTCTTTAGTGGGAACCCAGCTCTGTTCTTCGGGTCCGTAACCCTCCCAATCTACCAGGTATTTGATCTGCCCTCTTCTTCATCTAGAGTTGAGGCTTTTGTTTACCTGGTAGATGGGTTCACCCTCAATGTTGAGAGCTGGGTGCTCCTGGCTTGGTGCATTTTCGGTGAGGGGGCCCGGGATAGCCAGTTTTAGATAAGATACATGGAATGTGGGCACCAGCCTGCTGTGAGGATGGAGTTCTAGCCTGCACGAAACTTCATTGATGCAGTCAAGCACTTTAAAAAGTTCAATATATCGTGGCTGTAGTTTCCTACAGGAGTTGGGTTCTCTGAGGTTTTTCATGGCTATCCATACTCTGTCACCTGGGTTGTATGCTGGGGTGTCTGCTCTGAGTTTATCTGCATATTTTTTGTACTTGACGTTGATCATTTCAATATGTTGATGTACCTCCTCCCAGACTGTCTGGCTGCGTGAGATCCACTCTTTGACGACTTGACCTTGGCATGTCATCCCAGGAGAACAGGGGTGGCTGGTAGCCGAGTATGCACTGAAACAGTGTAAGTTGGGTTGCAGAGTGCTTGAGGGAATTTTGTGCATACTCGGCCCATGGAAGGATGTGTGCCCAGTTCCCCTGGTTGTGCATACAGAAGATCCTCAAGAAACAGCCAATTTCTTGATTGGCTCTTTCAACTTGGCTGTTAGACTGAGGATGGTATCCAGATGTGAGGCTCACTGAAACCCCTAGTCTTTCCATGAAGCCCCTCCAGAAATGAACTGAGAGTCCTGATCGCTTACAATATCTTCAGGGAGACCATAGTAACAAAAAACCTGCTGGAATAATAGTTCTGCTGTTTGGGCTGCAGTAAGGATGCCAGGTAACAGAATGAGTTTGAGAGCTTTGGAGAAGCGGTCGATGGCTACCATAATGGTGGTGTTACCTTGTGAGGGAGGGAGGTCAGTGATGAAATCAATGGCTATGTGGGACTAAGGTCTCTGAGGAAAGGGGAGGGGGCAGAGTTTACCGGCGGGCGGTGTTCTGGGTACTTTGGCTTGGGTGCAGACACAGCATGAGGTGATGAACTGTGAGGATGTACTCCCACATCGTAATTCCTTTCCACTGATGATAGTTTCTTAGAAACTATGCTCCTACTTATTCAGGTGACATTGGGCATACCTAACAACCTGGGTTTTCTTTCCCTCCCCCCCCACCCCAAATCTGTCCCTCTGAGTTACATGGAGTCAACAGGAAATCTTTTGGTGGAGAGGGTGGAGACCTCGACTGGCTATCGTAGCCTGCAGGGAATCGGCCGTCAGACATTCTGTCGCATGTCCCAGACCCGGTGAAATGTAACTGAATTGTCTTGGCCAGCCCTAAGGGTCCCATCTGCATCTCATCATTGCTGAGGAGTGTGCTCCCATCACCCAATCAAGCATCCAGCCAGAGCAGGTCATGATATATTTTTTACCATATTAACATTGTTGTGTATTATGCCTAATGTAAAGACTCTCATCTCTGTGAGCCTACCACACAGATTTAATACTTGTCATTTTTAGGGCAAGTAACCTAACAACCTGTGTTTTCTTTCTCTCCCCCCCCCCCCCCCAATCTGTCCCTCTGAGTTACATGTTGATCCTGGGATTGAGATGCTGGCCTCTTCTGCCCCTCGGACCTGCTTGATCCATCCTGGTGCCCTGTGTCTGGTCGGAGTTTTATCGCACCGCTCCTGTGAAGGACGGCCCCATGAGGACAGTTGAAGGTTATACCTGTTAAAACTGTTAATATTATAGTCAGGCTGTCTGTTGTTGCCCAAATGAGGATGGGTTCCCTTTTGAGTCTGGTTCCTCTCGAGGTTTCTTCCTCATGTCGTCTGAGGGAGTTTTTCCTTGCCACCGTCGCCACAGGCTTGCTCATTGGGGATAGATTAAGGATAAAATTAGCTCATGTTTTAAGTCGTTCAAATTCTGTAAAGCTGCTTTGCGACAATGTTTATTGTTAAAAGCGCTATACAAATAAACTTGATTTGATTTGATTTATCTCAGCTGACTACGGGTGAAAGGCGGGGTACACCCTGGACAAGTCGCCAGGTCATCACAGGGCTGACACATAGACACTGACAACTATTCACACTCACATTCACACCTACGGTCAATTAGAGTCGAGTGTGTATGTGTAATAATAATAATATTGGCTGGCTTTATTTTGTGGTCTATCAGATATATTCCATTCAGCTAGCATGATATTGAACTCGTCTTCGACTCATCCAATATCATGCTAGCTGAATGGAATATATCTGGTAGACCACTCAAAGTCAACTAATATTATTTAAATATGTCACTCAGATCCACAATATATTTTGTATGAAAAATGCAAGTTTCTCAACACATGAAGATAAACTTTATATCTTCAAGCCAACATGTGATTTTCTTAGTATATAGACACATTCACAAACAAAAAGTACCCAGATTTATCAGAACAATTCATCAATAGAGAAATATGCCACGGTTGCCATTCTCCATGTCCTGGATGTAGCTCGAATGAAAAATACGAGTGGCATAGTTCCCAGTAAAACCCTCATGTCTATATAATATGTATGTGTATTATGGAACTGTGACAAACTTGCCTGGAAGAGGACCCAAGTTCATTTTGCCCCCACATACAGTGAGGAGGAGGGTTAGAGAAGCAAAAACATTCCCAAGGATCACTGCTGGTGAATGACAAGAAAAAAGTAAATCCTGGGCTTTCCAAAACTATCATCAGGTGCCACCTTCATGCCAACAGATTATTTTGAAGCTTTGCCAGAAAAAAGCTTTTTCTGTCAGTTAACCACAAATGTAAATGCCTTAGGTTTGTGAAACGCTTCTACAACTTTGATTGGAACTGTGTTCTTTGGTCTGATGTAACAAAAATTGAGCTTTTTGGCAATAAACACTCAAGGCTAACATGGCGAGAGCATGTAAAGTATGTGGCTAACAAGTGCAGAAATGTCATGAGGTGTCTGGTAGGATTGGAATGGGGAGCTAGCAGGCAATCTTTGAAATACATTTATGTAGCCTTAGTAAGATCTAGGCTTGACTATGGCAGTATTATGTATAGGTCAGCAGCAAAATCTGTGCTGGCAGAGCTGGATGTCATGTCGGGTGCTAAGAGTGTGTTTAGGTGCAGTCAGAACCTTCCCAGTGTGTGTGCTACAAAACAGGTGAAACGCCATTAGAGCTGCGCTAAAGACAACTGACTGCTAATTACTGGATAACCCTAAAGGGACACGAAGATGTGCATTCAACAGAAAGGGTTTTGCAAACATGTTGGGAGAAGGAGAGAATGCAAAAGCAAAGTTTTGGCTGGATAGGTGACCAAACAGCAGGAAACATGGGAGTGTATGATAGAGAGTTTGGGGCAATTGTGCTGTGGCCTGCCAGACCTACCTGGATCTTAGAAAGTCCTGGTGTGGATATGGAGCTGCTTAATGAGTGTATACTACTGGTATAGAGACTGGTATATACAAAGAGAGTGTTCGTATCTTTACAGACGGGTCAAAGGATCCCCGAACAATACGACAGGGGTTGTGGTTGTTGTGTCCAGTCATCAGGTCAGACTTTATAAAAGAACATCAGATTGTTTAAATGTGAGTAGTGTTGAGTTGTATGCCATATTGATGGTACTTGAGTGGGTTGAACAGGCAAATTGTGGAAACGCCATCATCTGTAGTGATTCTGGGTCAGTTTTGTCAAGTATTCAAACAGGAACAGCCAAAAGCCACTTAGATCTTTTGTATGAAGTCTTGTTTATAAGCTCCAGGTTGATTAGGCAAGGGAGAGTGGCCACATTCATGTGGCTTCCAGCCCATGTAGTTATCCTTGGAAACAAACAAGCAGACAAACTAGCAAAAGAATTATCGAAATCAGAAGGGAAAAGCAGGGCGGCATGGTGGTGTAGTGGTTAGCGCTGTCGCCTCACAGCAAGAAGGTCCGGGTTCGAGCCCCGTGGCCGGCGAGGGCCTTTCTGTGTGGAGTTTGCATGTTCTCCCCGTGTCCGCGTGAGTTTCCTCCGGGTGCTCAGGTTTCCCCCACAGTCCAAAGACATGCAGGTTAGGTTAACTGGTGACTCTAAATTGACTGTAGGTGTGAGTGTGATTGGTTGTCTGTGTCTATGTGTCAGCCCTGTGATGACCTGGCGACTTGTCCAGGGTGTACCCCGCTTTTCGCCCGTAGTCAGCTGGGATAGGCTCCAGCTTGCCTGCGACCCTGTAGAACAGGATAAAGCGGCTAGAGATAATGAGAATGAGATGAGAAGGGAAAAGCATAGTATGGAGAAAGACGAACCAACAGTGGCAATGTCAGTGGGATAATGAAACAAATGTTAGACATTTGTACGCTATCAAAGACAAAGTAGGTGGAGTATCAAACAGTAGGAGAACAGGGAGGAGAGAGCAGGTGATAATGAACAGGCTGAGAAATGGGCACAGCAACCTAAACAGCACACTTCACATTCTAGGAAAGCATCCAACAGGCCTTTGCGATCATTGGCAGGAGAGGAAAACAGCTGAACACATTCTCACATCATGTAGGAAGTATTCACAACCCAGACAAGAAATGATGAAGGAATTACAGGAGGTAGGAAGAGTAGAAAATAGCATTAAAAGTATATTGGAATGTGGAGACAATGTGCAGGGTGAAAGAGAGCTATTTAGGTTCCTGAGGACTACAGGACTAGACAAACGGATTTAAATTAATAAAAACTGAGAAACATTATAATGCAAAGAAGAAGGAAAACAGGACTGATCTGGAAACCTTAATAACCCTGACAAGCAGGAACTACTCCAATACAGAAGATGGCAGTAGTGCAACACCCAGGATGCAAGTTACCGTAAAAACCCGAAGAAGAAGGTGGATGGTGTGCAGTTCTGTTTTTCGTGTTTTCTTATGTTGTGTCGCATGTGATGTTATGTTTTGTCTTGTTTGAGGCTACAGTGGTTGTGACTTGGCCTGGAGGGAAGAACAAGTAACTGTTTTGAGTCAGTTGCTGTATTCACAGTGTTTGTCCTTAGTCCTAATTAATCACAATCAGTAGCCTTGAGTTAACAGTTGTTCAATTTGTTATTTACCTGTATTTCGTTGCAGTCAGCCTAAAGCTGAAGCAAATTTTTTTTTTTTTATTTGAGTTTTGTGAATGTTGTGATTACCTCGCCCTGGGATGGAGTCCACCAGGGGGCGAGGTATTATTTTCGGTGAGGTTTCTTTGTTTCTTTGTAAATGATTTTACGGGAAAACGGCTGGACCAATCTTCATGAAACTTTCAGGATAGATGGGCAGTGGTCTCAAATAGAACCTCCAACATTTTGAGGGTTGTCCGGTCAAGGTTTTTGTGGCTACTGCTTCATATACAGTGTCATTATGCTGTAAGAATGTAAGAGTGTAACAATCGCACAGTACAGTGTGAGAGTAGTACGGTGTGTTCTGATTGGCTGAGAGCAGTACGGTGTGTTCTGATTGGCTGAGAGCAGCAGAGAATCAATCAGAACCATGCTTATTGGCCAAATATGTTCACACACAAGGTCAAAATCAAGGTCAATGTCACCAAAAAGGTCAAAATCATTTTTTTGCGATATCTTCCTTTATATTCATCATAAGTGCTACCTGGCAAGGCTTGTTTTGCCTGGCAACACTTGTATTGTTGATATGTTTATTTTTGGAGTTCTGTTTTGTCCCAGTCAGGGTGGTCGAGCTGTGCTGAGACGCTGCATGCCATCTACCTCCCTCAGGTGGCTCAGCCAGTGGTCAGGGATAAATGTACAGTATCAGCACTCTGTGGTAGTACTGATTTTATCCTGACTTTTCTTAGTATCATGGCTTTTATCAAACAAATAATTTTATTTCATTCATTTATCCTTAACTTTAACTAATAACCCAGGGATTGCTAGCTGTAGCCAGAGTGTAGCTGCCTACTATTGGGCCTTTTCTTGAGTGCTGTGTGCTGTGAGGTGTCAGGAAATCATGAAACCAGAAATCATGAATGTTTCTCAAATGCTTTGCATCGAAGTTGCTGTGTATTCACTATTTGTCTGTGTGGGTCATGTCAGTGTGTCTTTAAACTCTGGTAGTAAGTGGCTCTTCTGATTCTCCTTCTCTTCCCATTAGTGTTGGCTTTAATAAAACTGTAATTGATTGATATTCCCTTGACTCTTCTTTAATGTCTGACAACTGGTTGGTCTAAAAGAAACCTGTTTCATAATAATTTGCTTTTTAAACAACAACAAAATGTATAATTTGGGTAACAGGGTTGTTCTTTCAAAGTAATGTCTTCAGTCAATATCACAATCATTGAAAATAAAGAAAAATTGAGATTTTTTTTTTTTTATGAGCTTCAGGAAATTTTGATGCAACTTCCTGTTCCAAATCGTTTTGATTCACAGGGGTGACTACATTCATGTAATTCCATTGAGTAAATCTTGTTGGACATGAACTTCGATATATTTATTTGTTTGAAATGTCTATCAATTAGTTATTTTCTCCAGTAATATTCAATCGTAACTATATAGTAATGATGTAAATTGAAAGCACTGGTTCACTGCTGTCCACTAGGCACACAGCAGAGTCACACCATAATAAATGTTGTGGTGTTTCTGGTGTATGGTATGCGGTGTCAAAAAGAAAGGAATAAATATGTATTCATAACTGCAGTGTGTATCTCGTTATTAGTATCACTGTCACAAGACAATGCAGCAATTTACTGACACGAAACACACTACACAAATCGATGGTTCATATTGAATACTCTCACCATTTGCCCTGAAGAACTGTGCTGATTAGCTGTCTCGGGTGTTCAGACATCAACACCTCGCTGCCATGTGCCAGCCTGCTTCAAGGTCTCCACCTGTTGCCAAAAAGCCAAGGATCACAGGATTACATGACTACAGACCCATCGCCCTGACTTGTGTGGATATGAAATCCTTTGAGCGCCTTGTGCTTTACCACCTTAAAGTCATCACTGACCCACTCCTGGACCCCATGCAGTTCACCTACAGACCCAACAAATTTGCAGATGCTGCCATCATGGCTCTTCATTTCATCCTCCAGCACCTGGACTCCCAAGGAACCTCTGCTAGGATCCTGTTTGTGGATTTCAGTTTGGCCTTCAACACCATCATCCTGAGCAGGACAAGCTCTCCCAGCTGAACATGCCTAACTCCACTTGCAGGTGGATCACTGACTTCCTGTTTGACAGGAATCAGCATGTGAAGCTGGGGAAACACGTCTCTGACTTCCAAACCATCAGCGACAGATCCCCCCGAGGTTGTGTCCTCTCACCTCTACTCTTCTCCCTGTGGACCAACAGCTGCACCTCCAGTCAAGTTCCTGAAGTTTGCAGATGTCACCACCCTCACTGGACTCATCTCTGATGAGGACAAGTCTTCCTACAGGTGGGAGATTGACCATCTGGTGTCCTGGTGCAGGCAAAACAACTTGGAGCTTAATGCTTTAAAGACAGTGGAGATGATTGTAGACTTCAGGATGCACTCTGCCACACCCTCCCCCATCACTCTGTTTGACTCCCCAGTAACCTCTGTGGAGTATTTTCGCTTCCTGGGCACTACAATCACTCAGGACCTCAAGTGGGAGATGAATACCTACTCGCTCACCAAGAAGGCACAGCAGAGGATGTTCTTCCTGCAGCAGTTGAGGTTTGATCTGCCAAAAACAATGATGGTGTACTTTTACAACGCCATCATCAAGTCCATCCTCACTTCCTCCATCACCATCTGGTACCCTGCTGCCACTGCTAGGGACAAGGGAAGACTGCAGCGCATCATTCGCTCTGCTGAGAGGACGGCTGCCTGCAACCTTCCATCTCTTCAGGACCTGTACGAGTCCCGGATCCTAAGGAGAGCAGAAAGGATTGTGGATTATCCTTTACCCTTTCACGCCAGACACAAACTTTTTGAATCACTCCCCTTTGGGAGGAGGTTGCGGTTCATTAGAACAAAAACCTCATGCCATAAGGCCAGCTTTTTCCCCACTCCCACTGGCCTCGTCAATAAGGTCAGAGACCTCCACTGACTCTAACCTCACACTTTCAGTCTGTTACATTAATGCACTTCGTCTCTGACGAATTATGCACATTTCATGGTCATGTCACGCATCTTCATTCTGTGAACTTTTATTTGCACATTCTGGCACACAGTATACAGCTTGGTTGTTCAATTAGCCCATTACACACATTCATCATGATTTTCCTCCATCTTCATCATGTGACGTATTTTTGCACATTCTGGGACATACTGTAGAGCTTGGAATTCAAAACAACCCATGCACGTACCCCTTAAATATGTCCACTTTTCAAATTTGTATAGCTAAGATTCTTATTTTTTAAAATTCTATTTATATAACTACTTTTGTCTTTTTTTTTAATTATCTTAACTGTCCAAGCACCAACCACCAAAGCAAATTGAGAACGTACTTGGCATTAAACTTGATTCTGATATGCGTTATTATTCTATTCAGGTTGACTTTGTGCCCTTGCAAATATTTTGCTCATGCCCTCATTGGGAGTGCCACTTTTAGGCAGTGCATATACAGGTGCTGGTATATATATCTCATCTCATCTCATTATCTCTAGCCGCTTTATCCTTCTACAGGGTCGCAGGCAAGCTGGAGCCTATCCCAGCTGACTACGGGCGAAAGGCGGGGTACACCCTGGACAAGTCGCCAGGTCATCACAGGGCTGACACATAGACACAGACAACCATTCACACTCACATTCACACCTATGGTCAATTTAGAGTCACCAGTTAACCTAACCTGCATGTCTTTGGACTGTGGGGGAAACCGGAGCACCCGGAGGAAACCCACGCGGACACGGGGAGAACATGCAAACTCCACACAGAAAGGCCCTCGCCGGCCCCGGGGCTCGAACCCAGGACCTTCTTGCTGTGAGGCGACAGCGCTAACCACTACACCACCGTGCCGCCCTTATATATATTATATATATATATATATATATATATAAAATTAGAATATCATGAAAAAGTTGATTTATTTCAGTAATTCCATTCAAAAAGTGAAACTTGTATATTATATTCATTCATTACACACAGACTGATATATTTCAAATGTTTATTTCTTTTAATGTTGATGATTATAACTGACAACTAATGAAAATCCCAAATTCAGTATCTCAGAAAATTAGAATATTGCTTAAGACCAATACAAAAAAGGATTTTTAGAAATGTTGGCCAACTGAAAAGTATGAACAAGAAAAGTATGAGCATGTACAGCACTCAATACTTAGTTGGGGCTCCTTTTGCCTGAATTACTGCAGCAATGCGGCGTGGCATGGAGTCGATCAGTCTGTGGCACTGCTCAGGTGTTATGAGAGCCCAGGTTGCTCTGATAGTGGCCTTCAGCTCTTCTGCATTGTTGGGTCTGGCCAGGGGCGGTTCTAGCCATTTTGGGGCCCTAGGCAAAATACAGACATGGGGCCCTCAAAAGTCAGTCTTGAAACACACATACAGAATAATGATCATCCCTACTTGGCACATGCTATATCTCCTTGCTGTAATTTCAGAAAAAAAGATAGCAAACTGCCACTAACAATGTGCCCCAAGTAAGCTCCACAGTGAAACAGGTTTGAGATTACTCCAGCATTTGCCAAAATTCTGACAGTGTTTATTGCTCAGATCAAACCAGAAAGAGAGAGAGCGACAAGGCAAACAACAGAAGAAGAGACAGAGAGATAGCCAATTTTAAGAGTCAATCTCCATATTTTAATAAAACAAGGATATCTGAAATCCAATTATTATTTTTACTCCACAGATACATATTACCAGATATAAAATGATCTTATTCTTATCAGAAGTAGAACACAAATGGATACGTATACACATTACCAGAGATACAAAATGATCTTACTGTTATCAGAACTACAACACAAATGGATATTACTCTATCGAAACCTCTACATTTCAATGGGATAAGACTGATGCCAAGATAAATGTACGAGAGAGAGAGTTTGTGTGTGTGAGAGAGAGTGAAGGAGGGAGGGAGTGAGTGAGTGAGAGAGAGAGCCATTTAGTGACAGGCAATACAGTGGTTGAGAGACAGATACAGAGGGATGACAACAGCGGAGGTTGAGGCTGTAGCAGACTCAGGCGATTTGAAAAATGTAGTTAGTTTCAGAAGTGCCACTGCATTCTTTTTACTTTGTGCCCTTTTTCATTTAGCGCAACCACTCTCATAACTGCGCTTCATCTTGTTTACAGTTCCCTCTGCTTTGGTTTGAATTTCCGTCGCGCACCTGTCTACGTTGTCAGATCATGGACTAGTCCAATGTAAAACAACCGGGGGGGGGGGGGGGGTGCTGGGACAAATACTATATACACATTAATTCAATATTCTGATGCTTTTTTGGTGTGTTTTTCCATTTATATCGTTGACTACTTAATATCAGAGACGAATTAAGATGACATACATATTGTTTGGTGTTTACCGTGACGGGGCTGACTGTTAGGGGCCCCCAAATTTGGGGGGCCCTAGGAAACCGCCTTGGTTTGCCTAATGGTAAGTCCGCCCCTGGGTCTGGCGTATCGCATCTTCCTCTTCACAATACCCCATAGATTTTCTATGGGGTTAAGGTCAGGCGAGTTTGCTGGCCAATTAAGAACAGGGATACCATGGTCCTTAAACTAGGTACTGGTAGCTTTGGCACTGTGTCCAGGTGCCAAGTCCTGTTGGAAAATGAAATCTGCATCTCCATAAAGTTAGTCAGCAGCAGGAAGCATGAAGTGCTCTAAAACTTCCTGGTAGACGGCTGCATTGACCTTGGACCTCAGAAAACACAGTGGACCAACACCAGCAGATGACATGGCACCCCAAACCATCACTGACTGTGGAAACTTTACACTGGACCTCAAGCAACGTGGATTCTGTGCCTCTCCTCTCTTCCTCCAGACTCTGGGACCTTGATTTCCAAAGGAAATGCAAAATTTACTTTCATCAGAGAACATAACTTTGGACCACTCAGCAGCAGTCCAGTCCTTTTTGTCTTTAGCCCAGGCGAGACGCTTCTGACGCTGTCTCTTGTTCAAGAGTGGCGTGACACAAGGAATGCGACAGCTGAAACCCATGTCCTGCATACATCTGTGCGTGGTGGTTCCTGAAGCACTGACTCCAGCTGCAGTCCACTCTTTGTGAATCTCCCCCACATTTTGAATGGGTTTTGTTTCACAATCCTCTCCAGGGTGCGGTTATCCCTATTGCTTGTACACTTTTTTCTACCACATCTTTTCCTTCCCTTCGCCTCTCTATTAATGTGCTTGGACACAGAGCTCTGTGAACAGCCAGCCTCTTTAGCAATGATCTTTTGTGTCTTGCCCTCCTTGTGCAAGGTGTCAATGGTCGTCTTTTGGACAACTGTCAAGTCAACAGTCTTCCCCATGATTGTGTCGCCTACAGAACTAGACTGAGAGACCATTTAAAGGCCTTTGTAGGTGTTTTGAGTTAATTAGCTGATTAGAGTGTGGCACCAGGTGTCTTCAATATTGAACCTTTTCACAATATTCTAATTTTCTGAGACACTGAATTTGGGGTTTTCATTAGTTGTCAGTTATAATCATCAAAATTAAAAGAAATAAACACTTGAAATATATCAGTCTGTGTGGAATGAATGTATACATTATACAAGTTTCACTTTTTGAATGGAATTACTGAAATAAATAAACTTTTTCATGATATTCTAATTATATGACCAGCACCTGTATATATATCATCTCATCTCATTATCTCTAGCCACTTTATCCTGTTCTACAGGGTCGAAGGCAAGCTGGAGCCTATCCCAGCTGACTATGGGCGAGAGGCGGGGTACACCCTGGACATGTCACCAGGTTATCACAGGACTGACACAGAGACAAACAACCGTTCACACTCACATTCACACCTACGGTCAATTTAGAGCCACCAATTAGCCTAACCAGCATACCTTTGGACTGTGGGGGAAACCGGAGCATCCGGAGGAAACCCACGTAGACACGGGGAGAACATGCAAACTCCACACAGAAAGGCCCTCGCTGGCTGCTGGGCTCGAACCCAGGACCTGCTTGCTGTGAGGTGACATAAATCACTATATTTATTCAACTATTTTCGATAGAACATTCCCCAAATCCTAAACAAAGTGTGTGTGTGTGTGTGTGTGTGTCAAGATATGATCTTAAAAGTCAACTTCCAGGTACAGTTCAGTAAAATGGTGAGTTCTCAGTATTTACTACTGGTATGTTTTATTTGGCTTTAAGTATTCCGTGCAAAATAAATTCCAAAATTAAATTACATTTCTGTATGAATAAAGATAAATATAACGACAGCAAATGTTTGTTTTTGCGAATTTTTATTATTTAATGTACCTATATTTGATAGGCTTATAATGAAAGAAAAAATAATAAAAATTTGTTCATAAAGTTAATTTCTATACAGACGTGTCCACACGTGCATTTTTATCAGATCACAGAAAGGATAACTTCGAACAGATTCGACTCACTTATGAGTGAAATGTCTACTCTAAAACACAACTAATATGAAAGTATATATGAACAATTCATACTATATTCATTCCTCTACTAAAATGTGTGCGTAAATGTGTGTGTTTTTTTTTATATTAAAACTGATGTAGAAAACTATAACTTTGACAAGAGTCAAAAAGAGTCGACTCACTTGTGAGTGACACATCACTTTGTTTCTGTCAAAAGAATTCGAATCATCCGCTGAACATTCTGACACGTAATAACAGTTGCTACGTGACAAATAACGGCACGCTAAGGCTGTATGTTTATTTTCGGAGAAAGACACGCAGTTTATGTTTGCAAGGAAACCTGCAAACGTTGAACCAGATTAAAAATAGAAAGAACAGAAGAGCTCGTCCCATTCTTCTGACATACAGGTAAACTACTCCGAGTTCAACCGTGCTCGACATTTTCTACAGTCGGCTTTTCGGCGTTAGTCATGTCTGACTCGGAAACAACTCAAGCAGCTTTCTCGATCTTTCTAAAGACCAGACTTTCATCAGCATACAGTTAGGTCCATAAATATTTGGACAGAGGCAACATTTTTCTAATTTTGGTTCTGTACATTACCACAATGAATTTTGAACAAAACAATTCAGATGCAGCTTTAATTAGTAAAATTAATAAAGACTTTCAGCTTTAATTCAGTGGGTTGAACAAAATAATTGCATACAAATGTGAGGAACTAAAGCATTTTTTTAAAACACAATCCCTTCATTTCAGGGGCTCAAAAGTAATTGGACAAATTAAATAATTGTAAATAAAATGTTCATTTCTAATACTTGGTTGAAGACCCTTTGTTGGCAATGACTGCCTGAAGTCTTGAACTCATGGACATCACCAGACGCTGCGTTTCCTCCTTTTCAATGCTCTGCCAGGCCTTTACTGCAGCGGTTTTCAGTTGCTGTTTGTTTGTGGGCCTTTCTGTCTGAAGTTTAATCTTTAACAAGTGAAATGCATGCTCAATTGGGCTGAGATCAGGTGACTGACTTGGCCATTCAAGAATATTCCACTTCTTTGCTTTAATAAACTCATGGGTTGCTTTGGCTTTATGTTTTGGGTCATTGTCCATCTGTATTATGAAACGCCGACCAATCAGTTTGGCTGGATTTGAGCACACAGTATGTCTCTGAATACCTCAGAATTCATCCGGCTGCTTCTGTCCTGTGTCACATCATCAATAAACACTAGTGACCCAGTGCCACTGGCAGCCATGCATGCCCAAGCCATCACACTGCCTCCGCCGTGTTTTACAGATGATGTGGTATGCTTTGGATCATGAGCTGTACCACGCCTTTGCCATACTTTTTTCTTTCCATCATTCTGGTAGAGGTTGATCTTGGTTTCATCTGTCCAAAGAATGTTCTTCCAGAACTGTGCTGGCTTTTTTAGATGTTTTTTAGCAAAGTCCAATCTAGCCTTTTTATTCTTGAGGCTTATGAGTGGCTTGCACCGTGCAGTGAACCCTCTGTATTTACTTTCATGCAGTCTTCTCTTTGTGGTAGATTTGGATATTGAAAAGCCTACTTCCTGGAGAGTGTTGTTCACTTGGTTGGCTGTTGTGAAGGGGTTTCTCTTCATTCTGCGATCATCCACCACTGTTGTCTTCTGTGGGCGTCCAGGTCTTTTTGCATTGATGAGTTCACCAGTGCTTTCTTTCTTAGGATGTACCAAACTGTAGATTTTGCCACTCCTAATATTGTAGCAATTTCTCAGATGGGTTTTTTTCTGTTTTCGCAGCTTAAGGATGGCTTGTTTCACCTGCATGGAGAGCTCCTTTGACCGCATGTTTTCTTCACAACAAAATCTTCCAAATGCAAGCACCACACCTCAAATCAACTCCAGGTCTTTTATCTGCTTAATTGAGAATGACATAATGAAGGAATTGCCCACACCTGCCCATGAAATAGCCTTTGAGTCAATTGTCCAATTACTTTTGGTCCCTTTAAAAACAGGGTGGCACATGTTAAGGAGCTGAAACTCCTAAACCCTTCATCCAATTTTAATGTGGATACCCTCAAATGAAAGGTGAAAGTCTGGACTTTATGTCCATGTCCATTATATAATTATAACTTGAATATGTTTCAGTAAACAGGTAAAAAAACAAAATTTGTGTCAGTGTCCAAATATATATGGACCTAACTGTACTTGCCAACTTTTCAAAATTCTCCTGGGGGAGAAAAGTGCTTGAACGACATTTTCAATTGGACGAGGGTCTGATGTGCGGTTGAAACGATAAAAACAGTGGATCCCAATTAATTGCAAACCATTTGAAATTTATACAATTAAAGAGTTTTTGAATTGTTGATATTCATCTCATCTCATTATCTCTAGCCGCTTTATCCTTCTACAGGGTCGCAGGCAAGCTGGAGCCTATCCCAGCTGACTACGGGCGAAAGGCGGGGTACACCCTGGACAAGTCGCCAGGTCATCACAGGGCTGACACATAGACACAGACAACCATTCACACTCACATTCACACCTACGGTCAATTTAGAGTCACCAGTCAACCTAACCTGCATGTCTTTGGACTGTGGGGGAAACCGGAGCACCCGGAGGAAACCCACGCGGACATGGGGAGAACATGCAAACTCCACACAGAAGGGCCCTCGCCGGCCCCGGGGCTCGAACCCAGGACCTTCTTGCTGTGAGGCGACAGCGCTAACCACTACACCACCGTGCCGCCCTGTTCCAATCGTATTTTAAAAAAAAAAGGTTGCTGTACACATTTTTATTTTTTTCTTTTACACATTTTAAACATCTGTGCTTTGTGAAAACATCTTTTTTACACATTTAAAACATGAGCTTTATTAAAACATCTTTTTTACACATTTAAAACATCTGTGCTTTTTGAAAACATCTTGTTTTACACATTTTAAACATCTGTGCTTTTTTAAAACCTCTTTTTTACACATTTTAAACATCTGTGCTTTTTGAAAACATCTTATTTTTTACACATTTTAAACATCTGTGCTTTTTGAAAACTTCTTTTTTTACACATTTAAAACATGAGCTTTATTAAAACATCTTTTTTACACATTTTAAACATTTGTGCTTTTTAAAACCTTTTTTTTTACACATTTTAAACATCTGTGCTTTTTGAAAACATCTTTTTTACACATTTAAAACATATGAGCTTTATTAAAACATCTTTTTTACACATTTTAAACATCTGTGTTTTTTTAAAACCTCTTTTTACACATTTTAAACATCTGTGCTTTTTAAAACCTCTTTTCTACACATTTTAAACATCTGTGCTTTTTAAAACCTCTTTTCTACACATTTTAAACATCTGTGCTTTTTTAAAAACATCTTGTTTTACACATTTTAAACATCTGTGCTTTTTTAAAACCTCTTTTTTTTACACATTTTAAACATCTGTGCTTTTTAAAACCTCTTTTTTACACATTTTAAACATCTGTGCTTTTTTAAAACCTCTTTTTTACACATTTTAAACATCTGCTTTTTTTAAAACATCTTGTTTTACACATTTTAAACATCTGTGCTTTTTTAAAACCTCTTTTTTTACACATTTTAAACATCTGTGCTTTTTAAAACCTCTTTTT